>NC_142928.1:60900402-60917902 GCF_046866305.1 Octopus bimaculoides
TCTGCTATTACGCACTTTTTCACCTGTTCTTTATTCACTGCCTTTAGAGGTTTTTCTGTGCCACTCTCTAAATGCTTTACCAGGCCTTTTCTTTCCATCTGTACACATTCTTCTACTGCTACTAAGCCTCTTTCAACTTGGTCTCTCCTCAAGTACAGCCGGTTGATATCAGCATTGGGATGGTCGGCTACATGCATAGTCAACAACTTGTTAGTTTTTCTGTCAAGTTTCTTTATATCGTTTTTGGTCCAGACTATAATTCCAACTCCATATCTGATTAAGATTACTGCTCTTGAATTTATTGTACACATTTCAACTCCATAGCTCGTGTGGTGGTGGTGACATTCTGGGATTGCCTCATTAAGCTATACCGTCAGAAGAAAGAGGCCTTTTCCTGCTTGGGAAGATCGCCTCCGGTAATCTGGCAGGGTCACCCAAGGCGGGCAGGTTGATGTCGAACCCAAACCGGCAAACGGGGTTCTGGTTACCTGCATGGGGAACAGCATAGCAGGTGTGAAACATTGACGGAAGAACTGTCAACCTAGTCAACGGTATGGTGCACAAGATGCTGGGCAGAGAAAACCAAAACAGATCAATGGCCAGAGTCAACCAGTTCAGTCAGAGAAA
Organism: Octopus bimaculoides; assembly: GCF_046866305.1. NCBI lineage: Eukaryota > Metazoa > Mollusca > Cephalopoda > Octopoda > Octopodidae > Octopus > Octopus bimaculoides. The sequence continues at coordinate 60,901,030 of NC_142928.1, forward strand.
TACTGCGATCATCAATAGGCGTGGCTTACATTGATGATTATACTGAATTATCGAAAGACTAGTCATGACTACAAATCATTACAGAAACTCATACCACATCGATCGTCGCGCGGGCTACCAAGGGTCACGACCAGGGACGCCGGTTCTGGCACCTGCATTCGACAAATCAGCTACAGAACCAAAATCGAAATTTGTCAGATGTAAGCATCCTGTTAAAGTATCGACTTTGAAAACTATGTCTCAAATATCAGAACTTGATGCATCGCCTATCAATTTTCTTATTGACATCTGTGTACAGGAACTCCGTCTCTTCCATGATGATCACGATTTAAAGCATCACGAACTCGATAACAACTGGACTTTTGTGCTTGTACTTGCATGGAAAGATTCCCTTAATAGCACCACCGGCGGTGTAGGATTATTACTCAGTTCGCAAAACCTGAAATCACTAAACAGCATTGAAAAAATAACGTCTAAAAAAATAGCCACTAATTTCAACGTAACCCTTCTACTACTGTAACCTGCTGCTACAGCCCAACAAGTGTCAGCGATGAACAAGAGATCATAAATTTTTACAATGACATATCGTCTCTTGTACGATCTATACCAAAACACAACATCCTCATCATTGGCGGAGATATGAATGCACAATTAGGCCATGACAATCTCCATCATAAGTACTCGTTCCTTCAAAACTCAAACCGAAATGGAGAACACTTAGAGCACTTCTCGGTAGAAAACCAACTTCAATGCTTGAACACTTATTTTCTCAAGAGACCGGGAAAGAAGTGGACCCATACTTCCTCAAACGGATCCAAAGCTCAGCTAGACTATCGTATGGGCACAAAGTAGATTAACAGCTGCCACAACTGTGAAGCATACAACACTTTCTCTGGACATCGAGTGGTAACATTTAAATTTCAGGTAAGTCCACGAGCAAACAAGATAAAAGAACCTCAAGACTGCCCTAATACTGGGCTATTTTGATGCACAACGAGAAGGTCCGAAATATTTTCATGATTAAACTAAGAAATCGCTTCGCAGCATTACAAGATGCAAACAAAGATCACACCCCCCGAACACAACATATCTCATCTTCGTCCAATCTCATTATGAGGCTTCTGAAAAATGCATCCCTTTGAGACCAAAATTGTAACAAAGAACCCCATGGGAAAGCGATACAGTGCTCGCAAAAAGAATTAACATAAAAGAAATAATCAAACAGCACAACAGGAATCCTACGAAAAGAAACTTAAATAGAAAAACGAAGGCGCTGAAAGAACTTAGTGTGTTATATCAGACGGAAGAGCAAAAATGCACTCAAAGCCAAACCAACAAAATAAAAAATGCAGCAGACAACAAACAGTCTTTCTTGGCGTAGCAGACAGTAAATGAAGTGAGTGGTCGGAAGAAATCCTGCAAACTCAAACTGAAATGGAGAACTCCAGAGTGTTACGTGCAGTGCTTAACATTTCTTGGATGGAGCACCCAACAAAACAACGGTTATATAGGAAGGTACAAACTTTTTCATCAACCATCCAAGAGCGGAGATTGAAGTTTGCTGGCCACTGCTGGAGAAGTAAAGAAGAACTTTGGAGTAATATGTTGCTGTGGACACCAAATCGTGGTACTACGGCGGCTGGAAAACCAGGCAAGACGTATATACAGCAGCTTGCAGAAGATGTTGGATGCCAAGTTGAATATCTAAAAACACTAATGGATGATCGGGAGGGATGGAAGGAGGTAGTCAGGCTGGCTCGGGCAGTCATCCTGACTGAATGATGCTTCGATAAAAAAGAAGAAAAAAAAAAGATTTTGGGAATTCAGCTTTGACTGCAATAATTTTCTTACTGTCCTTGTGTACTCACTACAGGTAATTTGTTTCATTTCTTCATTTTTTAATTTTGTCTGCTTCCATTATTCCAAGTACTTATACCACTGTCCTTTCTCAACCGCTCTCACTGTTTGCCCATTTGGTATTTCAATTCCCTGCCTTCTTTCAAATCTTCCTCGTTTCATTTTCAATATAGCGCACTTTTCGATACCAAATTTCATTGCTGTCGAACTAGGCGTTTACAATTGATTCTCCGAATAAAAAGATTTCATTAGATGAAATAAAATTTTGACAGAAATACTCGTGTACATATAACTTCTTAATGTTTGAATTCTTCTCCTAAGAGTTGATAGAAAAAAATATCTTGTTCTATTTTGGGACGGAATTTGTGTTATACTGTACTTAACCAGCATAAAAATAGAAGCTGATAGTTCACACCTCGGGAAAACTAAAATTGCAGAAAACAACGCATTTTACACACAAAACAAAATTAGAATACTATTTTAATTGCAACACAAAGTATTAGTTGTAACCACGAACGTAAGATAAGAAGATTAAGATTTTGATTTCTAATTTTGGCTGAAGGCTAGTAATTTCGGAAGAGTCGGTTAGATCGATCCTAGTAATCAACTGGTAATTATTTTATTGATCTCGAAAGGTAAAGTCGAAGTTTGAACTCAGGACGTGAAAACGAACGAAATGTCGCTAAGCATTTTGTCCGGCGTGCTAATGATTCTGCCAGATCACCGTCTTCAGGAATATTTTAATACTGAATTTAAATATATCGCATAGAAATGTCAACAACAACAACAGCAGCAGCAGTACGCATGATAATATTTGTAAATTTGAAGAACGGAATGATTTTCTTTGCAAATGTTCTTTCAAACCAAGAAAATCCCCTCACAATATGGAATATTTACTGAAAGATTAAAAGCCTGGCAGCATTACGTACTTAAAACAGGCAACAGCCTTACACAGTCTCTCACAGAGGAGAACGAAAAGAGGTAACTACGCTACTTGTACCAAGGCAACAGGGACCTGTTCCATTAAAGTAAGAGGTACTACCTTCCCCTAAAATTTCAGGCGTTGTGCCTGTAGTAGTAAGGATTATTATTATTATTACAACTACTAATTCTCAGCTCCCCCTCCACCCCCTCCACCTCCTCCTCCTCCTCCTCCTCCTCCTCCTCCTACAACTACAACTACTACTACTAATACTACTACTGCGGCTGCTGCTGCTGCTGCTACTGCTGTTACTGCTGCTGTTACTGCTGCTGCTACTGCTGCTGCTACTGCTGCTGCAACTGCTGCTGCTACAGCTACTGCTGCTGCTACTACTACTACTACTACTACTACTACCATCTTGTGGCGAAATATCACTGTAAACCAGATGCTTGCTATTAGCAACTTCACTACATACAACATTTCATTTTAGTTTTCGGTTTTCTATTTCGTTTAAAAAACGCTTTGCAATTATAGAGATTATTTCTATTTTGTAGTTCCCACATACTCGTTATCACTATTTCCAGATCATTATAATTGAATATATTCTCCATTTCTTTTCAATATATATTATTGTCTACCAGCAAAAATATTTCGATTAGCATGAACTTCATATCCAGGTATCTTTGAAAATAACATCTGATAACTTCACCTTAATCTTCTTCTCTATGTAGTAATCCCAGAATGTAATAGCTTTGCCATTTCTTGAGACATTTTCTGGTTTAAGTTTATAGAGCCTCTGAGTATTTTTTAATACACCCCGGAATATGAAATCTCTAAATCAGTCACACTTGAGTCATTCCTAAGACTGCCAGCCTAAAACAATGCGGTGTCTTCTTCCTTCTTCCTAATCTCCACATGCTTTCGCTTCACTAATAAAATATGGTCTAGATATTCTATTAGTCACGCTTCTTGGAATACAATGCAGTATGTTCCGGGTGATTGGAATTTCGGCTCACATATTTTAAGTTCTCATTTGGCTTTTGGAATGGTTCGGATTTCCCATCAATGGGGCTAAGCTTTACGTTTAGAAACTTGACTACTTTGTGATTTTTTCTATTTCAATTTCCAATCCAAAGTTCTTAAAGAATTTAAAGAGATTTTTCTTGTATCTTTCTATTTCTGCTTTGCGACTTTTTTGTATAGTGAACAGTGCGTCGTCTCTATATAATCCTCCCCCTTGTTCGGTAACCAATATTCTATTTGCAATAATTGATATATGCCTACTAAATCCGTGACTTGCGCGGAATCGCTAGACCCTATTGTTATGTTGAATGAGGCAACCCTCCCATCGAGTCCATAGCTTACCTCCTTATTATATTATAGTGCCCTAGCAGTTAAAATTATATCTATTTCTTTCCCTAGTTAGGTCTAATATTTATGCTTTGTTTGGTAGAACTGGGTTTATGGACTGGTGGTACACTGTAGTAGTTTATGAACTGACAGTACACTATGCAGACAAAAACAATTAAGAGATCATCATAAGAAAGTAGCATTTACCAATTTAGTGAACAAACTCCTCTGTATAGCAGCAGTACTTGACCACTTATTGAGTTCAGAATTTATCGAAGAGAATCATGCCTTAAATGAGATCAAACAAAAGAATGTACTACCCATCGTAACATATGCTGAAAGAATAGCAAAATAAATCCACTACGACACACACCTCCATCCCCATATAATTACCATTACTTCCTCTATTCCCATCACTTTCTACTTCTCTCCACCATATACACACACAAATACCCACATAACTCGTTTGATCTCCATACTGGTGAAAATAGAAAAACCTCCCCCTGTGGTTCATCCACTAATGTTATATCACCTGAAAAAATGAATAAAAGTTGATCAACCGGATGCCCATGGTTGATCATCCGAGGAATGTGGACATGTGATCTTGAAGGTTATGTGATTTGTAGAAACGCGTGTGGCGATGCATCAAGTGTTTATAAATTCCATCCCTGCCTTCGAAACGCGGACTAGTTAAAACAGGGGACAACTGATGAAGGGAATGTGCTTTATGTTGCTTGTCTCGTTTCTCTATTTGTTTCTTTCGTTGCTCGAAAACAAAAAAATTCGTTTTCCATGATTTTGTTTTCTATGTTTTCGTTTCTCATTTTGATCACGTCCTGTACCCATATATGCATGTATATAGGTATGTACATGTATGTGTGTATATATGCATACATATATATTATATATATATACTCTTTTACTTGTTACAGTCATTTGACTGCGGCCATGCTGGAGCACCGCCTTTAGTCGAGAAAATCGACCCCAGGACTTATTCTTTGTAAGCCTAGTACTTATTCTATCGGTCTCTTATTGCCGAACCGCTATGTTACGGGGATGTAAACACACCAGCATCGGTTGTCAAGCGATGTTGGGGGGACAAACACAGACACACAAACACACACACACGCACGCACACACACACACACACACACACACACACACACACACACACACACACACACACACACACACACACACACATATATATATACGACGGGCTTCTTTCAGTTTCCGTCTACCAAATCCACTCACAAAGCTTTGGGCGGCTCGAGGCTATAGTAGAAGACACTTGCCCAAGGTGCCACGCAGTGGGACTGAACCCGGAACCATGTGGTTGGTAAGCAGCTACTTACCACACAGCCACTCCTGCGCCTATATATATATATATATATATATATATATACGTAAGTCAAAATTATACGCACTCTTGTTTCTGTACTATATTAAAACAAAAGTAGGGATTGAGGAATTGCATCATTTTGCGATTAGTCTCTTTGCTCTTGGCTGCAACTCTTCGAATGATCCACAAGCTTATTCCATCAGAGAAGGTTTTCAGGTGGTTGCGCAGTCATCTATGCACCTCTTTCTGCACTACGTTCTCTTTAGCAAATCCACGATCTCGTAAAGAATATTTAAGTGGCTCAAAGACGTAATAATCGGAAGGCGCGATATCTGCACTGTATGCATCGATTTCAGTGATTTCGACGGTTTGGGCGGCCGTATATAGACGTGTATTTTCGCATAATAATAGTAAAAACTATAGACCTCGGCGTTTGGAGCAAATGGCTGGTTTAAGTCTGTTGGTAAACATTTCTCTGTCGCTTGAGGTTTTAGACCCATTCTCGGTAGGGTTCCATTACAGGCCCTTCTTTATCCCCAGAAAACGATTAGGTTCATTATTTCAGTGGAAGTTTGAGTCGTGAATATATTTTTCCTTAGTAATTCTGAGTGATTCCACTCCATACTCTGCCTTTTGGATTCTGACGCAAAGCGATGGACCCATAATTCACCTCCTGGAACTCTTCTCTCCAAAAACGCTTCGCCGTCATAGTAGGACGGGTTGTGTAAGCCATCTTAGCACTCATCTCGCACAGACTTTATGGACGCGAAGCTTGTGGTGGATGATTTCGTACGCAGACCCATAACTAATTTGCAGAGAACATGCCACATAATTATTCGCCTGAGTCAGGTGTCGAGCTTGTGGGATTTTCACGTTAGTGGTGGAGGTTGACGGGCATATCGCACCTAAAGCCTGCGATGTATTTCACCTCTCGACACACCTTCAGACAATAATATCGGGTCACTAATCTCTGTTCTTCCTAGGAGTATACTGCCAGCAGAATGACCATGTTTACTCTGTAACACAAGAAAGAAAACTAAAGTGAAGAAATTCAAACTCAGTTTCACAACCACAAGAATAACACTTTTAAGCATGCAAGTGCTGAAGGCAGTGTAAGCCAATCTAAAGAAACATTTTGGTGAAAATGTGATTAAATTTTGGCTTCCTTTCGTCTCTATCTGTGTGTGTATATATATATATATATATATATATATATATATATATATATATATAGGCGCAGGCGTGGCTTTGTGATAAGAAGCTACATGGCACTCAGGGTAAGTGTCTTCTACTATAGCCACGGGTCGACCTAACCTTGTGAGTAGATTTAGTAGACGGAAACTGAAAGAAGCTCGTCATATATATATATATATATATATATATATATATATATATATATATATATATATATATATATATATATGTATGTATATGTGTAAATCTATGTGTGTTTGCCTTTCTGTCTGTGTTGCTCCCCCATCACCGCCTCACAATCGCTATTGTCAATCGGCAAAAGAGACTACCTTATGAAAAAAATAAGTACTGGGGTAGATTTGCTCGACTAAAACACTTCAAGGCGGTGCTCCAGCTTGGCCAGAGTCAAATGACTGAAACAAGAATATATTTTTGATCGAATCCCGAATGCGTTAACACGGGATCACCTAACGACAATGTAAACTTCATGTAATCAATGTATTCATGGCCTGAAAAGTAGCTTGCAGCCTACTCCACGTTTGGATAATTTACTACTTCCAAGGTTCCGCTATCTATGAAGCATATGCAGCCTGGATGTTATCTACTTAATTCACTAATCTTTGAATGTATATTCGCATATACAACAACCCCTGTTGCTAACCGTGAACTATAAAATTAGCTTATCGCACTTCGATTCACAACCTTCTTCGCCAATAGATCACCATTGCTGCTGAAAGTTGTTTTCTATATCTTCTACGGATTTCTTGAAGCTCACTAACTTCCTACACATTGATCTTTGGATTTTACCTTTATACCCCCCACACATCTGTATATCTATAACTATCCATCTTCCTCTCTCTATCTCTGTCTCTGTCTCTGTCTGTCTGTCTCTGTCTGTCTGTCTCTGTCTGTCTGTCTCTGTCTGTCTCTCCCTATATATATATATATATATATATATATATATATATATACATACATACATACATACATACATACATGCAAGTTGTTTTTCTTCATTGTTGCACACGCAAATATTAGGAAATAGATATATCTTATCACAGATATTATTTTAGTGAATATATCTAAATGATTAATTAGTATTACATGCGACAGCTAATTTCCTTTTTATTTTCTGTTCTTAGATAATTTTCTTCATATGATTTTGGACCATCAGCTGTCGTTTTATAGAAAACATATAGTCGCTCATACGATCACACAAATATAAGCAGTGGCGTATGGTGATAGTTGTTTTGGGTGTGATGCCTCACACAATGTCACCAAATTTGAAACAAGGGTGTAACAAAAGATTTCTATTAAGATATGTGATTAAATTAATGAGTAATGTTAATATTTATAACGAATTTGTCATTTTCGATGGGTGTGCAACGAACACCTAACACACTCGGAATATACACACCTGAATATAAGCAAACCCTGAATTATACATATTGTAGTGTAAACAAGTAGACCGACAAGTAAATACAAATGTGTTCTTCCTCAGATTGCAAATAAAATGTAGGATAATCCATTAAAGGATAAAAATATTATAAACATGAAGGATGGGGAACATTGTCTGCCTTCTCGCATCTATGTTCCAATCAAGCAGTATCACTATGCAGTATCTCGAACAGTTGGAAATAGAATCCGAATCTACCTCAAGCCATATCCTACTGTCTCTCAAAAGGAAGGCTATGCCCTCTAAAATGCTGGGATGGTCTTGACTTGAAAGCTCTTGATGATAGTTCTGTTTAATCATGGTTGAAGAGAACTAAAATTAAACAATAAAACTGGCAGACATCTATTTACTATCGTCCATCATCTATCGATAAAATTATTAGCGCTAATATACAAGATATAGTGATTACATTTTAATTTGAATCATCCGTCTCGTATTTATGTAAAATAACCAAATTTTTCTGTAATATGAAGAGGAGTAGTTAAGAGAAACGTATTTGTGCAAAATTAAATAATCGATTTGTGCTGTTTCCATTCTACTGACGTAAAAAAAAGAAATTACTACACTGTTTTCTCAAGATTCAGATTTCGTTAAACCCGAAATGTACAGCTGGTGTGATATATCAGTTGGGTTTAACGATCTTCTCCGATGGGTTTTGAAAAGATAACAAAATGAAATTAAAACAGGAGGTCATGAACTCGACCAATTAATCAAAACCAGAACCTAGAGAAGTAGTGTGCACACAGCAAGAGATGCATGTTACTTTTACAGCCTCATCCGCTGTGTTTCAATAGGCAGATAAAATGGTGGCGCCTACCTACTCTCCAGGGTTGGTTAGCTATTTCCTTCGCTACCTGTGCTCTACCACCCTTTGACAAGCTCTATTTTTAATCCTGCTAATTCTCACACACCTCTTCATCCAGTAAACTGGAAGTTGGCCGTTTTCTCGCCAACCACTCGACACACAGGAAAACTGTTGCCGCACAATACTGTTGTAACGCTACTGAGGCAATTTTAAGAGCTTAAAAAAAGCTAAAAAAAAAAACCCAAAAGAACAAAAACAAAACGAAAAACTCACTGATATTAACAATTTGGATAGACATTTGTTTAGAAGCAAGAAAATGATATTCACAGCTGTTTTCTTCCCCACAATACCGCCTTCTTCATAGATAATGTTAAGAGATTTCTTTTCTTACTTTTTTCACATATTTATCTAATTTCTGATAGGATAGTCTTATTAGATAAACGTCCAGAAATCAACTAAAAATAAATGCGCATCATAATAAAATGATATCCATCAAGAAGCGTAAATTACTTACCAACTATTGAATCGAAAAAGATGGGTGTAGTCTATAAATAAGATACGAGTTAGTCTGACGAGTAGTATGACGCAAAGAAAATCAAATTTACAAACTCCGCCATTTCCTGAAGAATTTACAATATCAAACATCAGTACTCAGTAATTGGTGCAATGGAACCATGCAGTATTTAAATAAATCTATATATTAATTTCTTGCTTTAATTCCTTGCATGTAGCAGTTTCAGCGTGTTTATGCGTGTTATCTTTTATGTATTGTTTCTTGAAGCAGATCAGCGACTTAGCTAAAACTCAACATTTTTTACACATGAGAATTTTGAATCGCATGCTCAAGCTAACGCAAAATCATTATGCCTGGTACATTCCTTCTTACTAGAAACTGAGCCATATTTGTAAGATAAACGCATTAAATCACTCATTCTCAGGTTGAGGGTGAGCAGATAAACAGCAAGTCGACTAATTCAGCTTTAACTCTTACAGACTCAACAACTTAGCCAGGGCAATTGATTTTTTATGCTTTTATTAGATAAGTACTGGAGCTAATATGTGTTACCCTTCAGAGATGTAACCAGTATAGGGCCAGTTCATCTTGCCGAGCGTTGTGTGTACTACAGGTGCTAGCAAGGAAATTATGTGGCCAGTTTTCAAATCCTTAATATATATGCTTCACTTCACTCAATAGTTACAGATATCTCCCGAAATATATTTGTCCTTATTACAACTTCGTGCTTTATTATACATCAATTTGTTCTGTCTGTGTTACATTAATTTTTGAGAGGAGATTGTAACTCCACAATCAATATTTCTTCCTTTATGGAGAAAAGAAAGCTATGAGCGTTAAGATTTTCTTCATGACGCAACGTAACCAATTCACTGAGAGAGAGAGAGAGAGAGAGAGAGAGAGAGAGAGGAGGGATAAAAGAATACGTGAAAAAAGAACTGGAAGGAGAAGAGTGTGATAGGGAGAAGAGAGTGTGTGACGGAAGAGAAGGGAGTCGTACTTTATTTAATAATAGTGTAATGATGGAAAGCAAATTTGAAAACTGGGATGTGAAATCCGAATATAGGAAGCCGGAGCCAGAACAGATATCACAAAACAGTTCATCCGACACTCAAACATATTGCAAAGCCGGCACCTCTAGAAAGAAAGATATGATTATGTAAAGCCTTTCACAAGTGTGATCCTTGATGTAGGTTTCACTTCACACCTGGAGCATGTTCACTTCACTTCGGTAGGTAATACACAAAAAAAAAAAAAGCTTAAATATCACCCTGCATCAAAATATTTTAGATGCTAGAGATTTTTTTTAGATTCACCATTTATAACATTTTCATTTCAGTTATGTTGGTGAGTGGTACAAAGTTAACAGAAGTTTGTTCCGGATGAAGTCATTTGTGACTTAGTTTTGCTTTCCTAGTTGCTGCTAAGTGGAAAGTGCGGACTTAGCAACTATTCAGACTTGCGTGTAGGTGCGATGTTTCTCTTAGCTTTGTATTAGTACTATTTAAGAATTTTATGAATGTTTCCTTAAGTTTATAGATTGGTAACATTGAGACACGGTACTTGCAAAGAAGCCCAAGGTCAGTATGCGCACTGCTACAAGCATTTAGACAAGAATTCAGTGGTTGTCTCCTTTATGTTTATCCTGCAAGCATTCAGACTGGGAATAGGTTATATAATGAGGATTTGTAAAAGACATGACTACTACCACTCCTCCACCGACCCACAAAAATGAAACAGCTAAATACATAATAAATAAATGAATGAACCTCATTAATATTACATGTTTGCTCACCTAACATTTCGGTTCTTATTTCCAGCATCTACCAACAAAACATTAAGTACGACCTCTTTCTCTTATCGATAAATAATGTAGCAACTATCGGATAAGGAATATGTTAAGTAAGCACTCCATTTGAAGTATGTATTTTTTTCGCCATTCTTCGCAGCAAGTTATGGCTAATAAGAACATCTAAACATGCGTATTTACATACCACTCGACGTTTCTTATGTAACAGAGAAAATACACACACAGGATAGATTTCTCATGAGCGGGGTTTCCTTAGCTTCAGTCAATAGATTTGGCTTGGTTATTTATTTCTAACGCTATCTTGCTAGCTTGGATCAATAACAATAAAATATCAGAACTATTGCTATAATGGTTGTCTAGTACCACTGTGTAGCATTGACTTATACATGGAACCTGTAGAGAATCTAAATAATATTGATTTATACACAAAGCGCAGATAGAGTGAATAGTGATATAAGGTTTAAAAATCACAAATGCTATCCTCCAAACTTTGTAATGTTTAATTTCCTTGCGTGAAAAACTTAGTAAATATTAATCTTAGGTTGCACATTTGTGAAAAGTTATTTGATCTGAGATGATGCGGTAGAACTATTGTAAATTACTTGGTCATACAAACACTGAAGCCACATATTATCTATCTATCTATCTATCTATCTATCTATCTATCTATCTATCTATCTATCTATCTATGTATCTATCTATCTAATCTATCAGCATATTCATCTTTGTGCCTGTGTGCGTGCGCAAGCGTGAATATGCATGTGTGTGTATGTGTGTGTGTGTGTGTGAGTGCGCGCGCGTCTGTCCTTGTTCATCTGTGTGATTATTAGTCATCTACACTGTATCATGTTTGTTTATATGCATGTTTATCTGTGTCTGTTTGTGCACGCACACACACACACACACACAAACACAGATGTATGTGTGTATGTATATATATATATATATATATATATATATATATATATATATATATATATATATATATATATATATATTTGTTCATAGAAAAACATGCAATCGTTATCAATATAGCAAGAGATTTCACCGCAAAAATGTCTAAAGTAGACTCCTTAAGGATCGTTCTCCTTGGTTATATATCTTTTGAATTTAAAACTTTGTATATATATATATATATATATATATATATATATATATATATATATATATATATATATATATATATATATATATATATTATATATACGTGAAGGCATGTGGCTTAGTGGTTTGGGTATTCGGATTACGATCATAAAATCATGAGTTTAATTCCTGGCGACGCGGTGTTTCCTTGAGCAAGTCACTTTATTGCACATTGCTTCAGTTCACTTAGCTGGCAAAAATGAGTAGTAGCTGTTTTTCAAAGGACGGCCTTGTCACATTGTGTCACGCTGAATCTCCATGAGAACTACGTTAAGGGTACGCGCACGTGTGTGGAGTGCTCAGCCACTTGGACGTTGATTTCACGAGCAAGGTGTTGCGTTGATCGGATCAATTGGAATTCTCTTCGTCGTAACCGACGGAGTGCCTCTCTCTCTCTCTCTCTCTCTCTCTCTCTCTCTCTCTCTCTATCTATCTATCTGTCTATCTACCTATGTATGTATGTATGCATGTAAGGAAATGTTGACAGTAATTCTTTCTAAAAATTAATATAACTCCACAAACATAACATTAATATGTATGAGGTAGAAGTTACTGCAACCCTAAATAATAATACAACAGAAAAGAAGACCTGTATTGGATTATGTGAAGGAGAATTTAAAAATCATTATGCCAATCACATAACCTCCTTCCGATATAAGGACATAAGCAAAGATAAGTGATTAAGAGGAAAGTAACTGAGAAATCTATAACTTTTGTTAATGTACCGAATAAATGTAGGCTTTGTTTAGCTCAAAGAGCGCACATCCTATTCAAATCTAAGATCCCTGACTCCCTTCTGAACTATAGGTCTGAAATATTCAGCGGTTGCAAGCATATGTATAAATTTATTTTGAAGAATTGGAAAATTCCGCTTATTACTGTTGGTATTTTTTCATGTCTTATACCTTAAGGTTTAAAGGGGGATAACTCTTTTACTTTTTATACCTTTTACTTTTTACATTTTAGTCATGTGTGCTTTCCTTTACTGTTTGTCATTTTCCATTTTTTTTTTAACCTTCGGAGTTTTCTATATGCTGCTTTCTCAATTGTTTTGTGTTTCTTCTCTTATTCCTTTTTTCACTTCGTTATGATATGTAGTTTGTGCCTGGTGAATATATATTTGAGATATTTCTCAACACGTTAAACTAATAGTAGCATTTAAAGACATGTATGGTATCCTTTAAGTAAATAATATTTATTTCTCACGAGATGGAGTACTTTCTTTGTTAAATTTCCTATCGCGCAAAAGTACATTATATATATATATATATATATATATATATATATATATATATATATATATATATATATATGAATAAATGTATATATATATATATATATATATATATATATATATATGAATAAATGTAAGGTTAAGGAAGTTAGGCAAGTCAATATACAAAAAAAATATTAAATACATTTAATACCAGAAAATTTTCATATGCTTACATATGAAAAGGTCCGTCTTACACAGAATAGAAATGATATCGAGAATTAAAGGTGTTGAATAAGAGTTTTACGAGTCCAACAGCTGTTTTTAGGGTCTTGGTGGTCCAAAATAATGATTGTAAATTGATTCCATCATCGGATAATACCAGTGTCCGTCTTCACAGATGAAATTTTACATTAGGAATGTTGACAGAAAGTAGATTAAAGTTGGAATGATTTTGTGGAATCAATTTACAATCATTATTTTGGACCACCAAGCCCTCAGAAACAATCCCTTTAATTCCTGATATCATTTCTATTCTGTGTAAGTCGGACCTTTTCATATGTAAACATATGAACATTTTCTGGTATTAAATGTATTTAATATTTATTTGTATATTGACTTGCCTAACTTGCTTAACCTTACATTTATCCTCTACATGCTCAAATTTAAACCTCTTGAGCACTACGAAGTGTATTTTATACGGAGAATATCTGTCTCTCATCTCACTCTCTCTCTCTCTCTCTCTCTCTCTCTCTCTTTCTCTCTCTCTCTCTCTCTCTCTCTCTCTTTCTCTCTCTTTCTCTCTCTTTCTCTCTCTCTCTCTCTCGCTCTCTGTTTATCTCACTCTCACACTCTTTCCTTTTCTCTGTCTCTCTCTCTCTCTCTCTCTCTCTCTCTCTCTCTCTCTCTCTCTTTCTCTGTATATATATATATATATATATATATATATATATATATATATATATATATATATATATATATATATATATATATATATGGAGGTGGAAATAGCACAGAAGTAGATCTAAGAATTTTCAATTTAAAAAGGAATTTAATAAAATTAGTTTAAAATTATATAAAGAAAATATTATCGTTTTCGATCATGGGTATCATCTTATCAAGTATCAGTAAAACTTTGAATTAATATCAGTTTATTTTCTCTCTGGGGGTCAAAAACCAGTAATATTTTCTTCATATAAGTTTTAAGCAATTTTATTAAATTCCTTTTTAAATTGAAATGTCTTAGATCTACATCTGTAATAATTCCACCTCCATCTTTTACATATAAAAATGTGATTTGTATAAATCTCTAATCTTTTTCAACTACACACACACACACACACACACACACACACACACACACACACACACACACACACACACACACACACACACACAATATATATATATATGTCTGTGTAAGTGCGCGTATGTGTGTATATCAACATAAATTATGGCGCAAAGAATTCCACTGGCAAAAAATAGATCATTAGTATATGTTGTAGAACCTTATGCCATGTATTCTAAGTTAAAGATTCATCAATTGTTATCCTGAGTACTACACCATTGATCTTCCAATTGCAATGGAGTAAAAATTCTCTTTCTGTTCCTCAGGAACGTAAACCAAAAATGGATATAAATACATGTAGGGTGTTTAAAAGAGTCCTTAGCATGCTCATATAACTTCATATACATGCATATCTGTATATATATTTAAATACATAAACACTGAATTGTAAGCGGACACAAATCTACGCACAGATACACTTTACAGAAACACAATTACATGCACGCACAAACTGATATGTATAGGAAAGTATAATGAGGTAGACATTGTGAAATAAATGTAATGATGTGTTATAAGTCAAGAGACCATATAGGAAATATATAGTGAAAATTTATACAAAAGTTACAGTTAAATATGCGAATTTCTTGAATATAGCAGAGTAGCTATATTTACTAGTGGCTATGTAGCTACATATAATCTGTATACCTAAGGAGTTGGGGAAAACCATATGGGAAAAAATGATCAAGTACGTGTCATTTGATCGATGTGATAGCTTCCAGGAATTTGAATTTCCTGATGTAAAAATGACGCAGGACTAATGGATGCGTAGGTAAAAAGAGATGGACACCTTAACCCTTTCCAAGTATAGCGAATAAAAGTGTATTCCAGCGTCCGTGAGAGAGAGAAGATTTTATTAGTTTGGATTAGATGCACAACTGATTAACATCGTTCCATTGAAGAGCTATATTTGTATGATGCAGTAATGTTACTTGGTAGGTGTTAATTGATTTATTAATAGCATAAAGCAAATTAAGTTGAAATAAAATAATTTATGAAAATGAAAGAAATATTCAAAATCAATAACTTTGTTTTCAGCAGTTGAAATGTTTTAATTGATACTTGATTATTATTCTTGAATATGTTTGTTATCACGTACTAGCATTAAGTTAAGAATCAAATTAACACCTAATCACTACACAGGTCTAAATATTCTCAACTAATAACTAGATTTTAATTCTATTGGAGTTTGTAGACTGTGCCTCAAGAGATTTGTGTATGTAAGTCTCGTCTGATTGGAAGAATATATAACCTAGAGCCATGCTTGTTTAATACTTCTATGTTCCTGCAAACTTTTTTTATATATGATCTACTCTGATTTCTCATATATTTTGTACCATTAAACTCCCACTTAATATTTCAAGGAGGTTCATCGTGCTGGCCGGGTTGAATATACTGGTCTGCATAATTGTAGATTTCAGAATCTCTTTCACATATTTCCAACCACAAACAAGCAGGAACTGCTGACGAACGTGGGAGCAAATTAAATGATGTTTAATATTTAATATTTATCTATTAAATATATACAAGATTATATTTACAAGGATTTTAACAACCTTCCTATTTATTTCAAATCTTACGTAATTGGATAAATCTCACAACGTCTATAGGATAGCATTAACTGCATCATGTAACAATGATGATTAGATAGCACAAGGTCTCTTCTACTCAACAATGCATCGTTCAGCATTTATAAAATAACATAACAGCATTATACATGGTTCAATCAGACCATTTAACTTGTATGGTGGTATGTGCTCACTCTTCTACTCTCTATCTATTAGACCTATATTTTCGCTGCGATGCCCGTGTCATCAATTACATAAAAGTCAGATGAATGGGTGAGGTTAATATAAACATTTGAAAATTTATCGCTTTTCTCTAATGCATATTCCCACAATGCATTTTGTATCACATAATAT
>NC_142928.1:60922902-60952902 GCF_046866305.1 Octopus bimaculoides
TAATACTTTCCTGCTTATTCTGGCTGTACCAAGAAGGCAAACCTTTTGTAACAGTTCTATTCCAGTTTCCTTTATATTCCTCTTGATGCTTTCTGATATTGTTCCCAAGAACCCAACAGTAATTGGCATTATCTTCATCTTCTTCATTTTCCATTTGTTGCTTAAGAGGGTTCTATCTATCTATCTATCTATCTATCTATCTATCTATCTATCTATCTATCTATCTATATATCTATCTATCTTTTCATCTACTTTTTTGACTATTCGTCGGTCAAAGGAGCATGCAACTATCATCATCATCATCATGAACATCATCATCATCATCATCATCATCATCATCATCATCATCATCATCATCATCATCATCATCATTATTATTATAAGTAGTAGTAATATTATATTTGCAAATGAACTGAGTAGTTTAGCAGATCATAAATTGTAACTAAATTTGTTGTTTCGAAGAAAGAAAGCCTAGGTTTTGTGGTATATTTACCTAACCAGCCACCTCTGAGGTTTGTTGAGTTTGAGAAATGTTCAACTATCCTCCTCCCTCTAAACTGTGTCAAAATTTGAGACTATCGTTGTTTTAGTTGTTGGGTTGTTTGTTTTCTCCGGTAAGTCACAAACACTAACACGAAAACACACCAACACAAAGCAGATATATATACATACACACCTATATAAACACATATAAGCATACTCTCTCACTTTCTCTCTCTCTCTCACACACACACACACATATATAGACAGATATAAAGAATTTTCCTCGACCAAATTTGCTCGAAAGGCATCAGTCAATCCAGGAATATAAATTATTTGTTTATAAATCATTTATGTATATCACATGTATACACTTGTTTATGATGTGCATGCTAGCGTTAATATATGGTCAGAATGCTTTGAACTGCATATTTTATAAGAAATGTTCTGTTATGTATTTCAAGGCTTATATAAATTTATTCAATATTCTGTTGCATCTTATTTTATCATACATATTTCACTTTTTACATGTGTGTTAAAAAAAGACATGTGTGTTAAAAAAAGACACTATTTGGTTTATTACCTTGTGCACGTATAAGCATCATGCATAAAGATGTTAGTTGGACATTCCTATATACATATGCGATTATGCCTCTATACTTGGAAGTTCGTGTTCGTGCACTTGGTATATTAAGTAAACGATTGAGGCGGTACATGCATACACATGCATGTGTGTATGTATGTATAGGGGTGTGTGTGTGTGTGTGTAGATATGAACGTGTACGTATGCATACAAACATATATTTGTGCTTAATTATGTATATACGCCTGTATATCGATGAGAGTGTGTTGGTGTGTGTGTATAACTGGGAATAATATTGCATATGCAGGTGCATAATTAATAATTTTGGCTTGGATTATATACGTATATACGACTTCAAATTTATATATGGCTATTCAGTTATATCTATGGTCATTAGTATGTATTTCATTCATTCATAAATGTGTTTGTATGTGTGCGTCAAGAAGTACGTTCACATGTATAGATATAATGTGTATGACTGGATAAATAATAGCCTGTGTATATGCTCGAATATATATATATATATATATATATATATATATATATATATATATATATATATATATATATATATATATATATATATATATATTCTTGTATTCTTGTTGGGAGAGAAAACACAGACACACAAGCATACCCACACATACTCACATACACGCTCACACACAAACACATATATATATATATATATATATACGACGGTCTTCTTTCAGTTTCCGTCTACCAAATCCACTCACAAGGCTTTGGTCGGCCCGAGGCTATAGAAGAAGACACTTGCCCAAGGTGCCACGCAGTGGGACTGAACTCGAAACCATGTGATCGGTAAGCTAGCTACTACCACACAGCCACTCCTACGCTTATATATATGTTTAGCAGCTGTACCCAGCAGTGCTCAGGGTTATCAATACGTAAAATAAATATAATTACATAATAAATTAATAAATTCACTATATTTGAGATACCCATTTTATAATATTGATGGTAATAATCAATTATCCCATGAATGTCGGATCCCCAATAATATTGCAATTAAAATTTTCAGAATAGTGTTCAAACGAAACCTCATAAAATTTCACAAAAATTGGGCAAGCAAATATGAACATGCAACTTCTTAATTTTTTTTCAGAAATTATATGCTTATTTTGATAATGTCATACTCATCTACATAACTGCAGCAAATGGATTAAAAAGAATTATAATTAGCTGATATTTTTCTAATATCAGCAGTGCTTGAGTGTATACAACAGTTAATGTTTTCGTGCTATGGTCTAAAAAGGGCAAATTACAGAAAAAAAAGTTTTATATGCAATGACATTCTAAATGCGGGTACATCAACATGATCGCAATGGCTGAACAAGTAGTAAAAGACTACAAAAAAAAAAAAAGACACCGTGATAAGATGTACGTTTATGCAACAGTTGGTGCAAAACGATGGCTTCCAACTTCGAACATAAACACATGTACTTTCATATATTAAGGCAGATGTGTCATAAATACGTGTATGTGAGGATATGTGTGTTTGTGTATATATATATATATATATAGATATATACGAGGGTTCCGATTGATCCGATCAACAGAACAGCCTGCTCGTGAAATTAACGTGCAAGTGGCTGAGCACTCCATAGACAAGTGTACCCTTATCGTAGTTCCCAGGGATATTCAGCGTGACACAGTGTGACAAGGCTGGCCTTTTGAATTACAGGCAGAAAAGAACCAGGAAGTAAGAGCGAGAAAGTTGTGGTGAAAATATTTAGCAGGGTTCGCCACCATCCCTTGCCGGAGCCTCGTGGAGATTTAGGTGTTTTCGCTCAATAAACACTCACAACGCCCGGTCTGGGAATCGAAACTACGATCCGATAACCGCGAGTCCGCTGCCGTAACCACTGGACTATTGCGCCTCCACAATATATACATATACACACACACATATATATATATATATATATATATATATATATATATATATATATATATATATATATATATATATATATATATATATATATATATATATATATATATATATATATATATATATATATATATATATATATATATATATATATATATATATATATATATATATATATATATATATATATATATATATATATATATATATATATATATATATATATATATATATATATGCGTGTGTATGTGTTTATGTGTGTGTGTACCTCTGACTGTGTTTTAGCACATGCATATGTTTTATTCATGCACCTATCAATGCATTTATGTTTTTGTCTAAGTTCTGCGATTGATATATTTATTTAAAGCCTTCAAGTGCTTTTGCTAAATTATGTCGAGCTCATTATAGAGATACTTCAATGAACCGTATTTATTTGCTCGAAAGGGCGTCTGTTTGTGTTTTATCGTGTTTGTATGTTTTTTGCGTTTCTGCGTTTGTGTTTGTTTGTGTTTGATTGTGTGTACGTGAGTGTGCTTCCGTGTGTGTGAGTGTATGTGTGTGTTTGTGTATAAAATGATTTCTTTTGTGTGTCTGCATGGTTACTGTTTATGTTTTTCTAAAATAACATCTATGGCGGCAAACATCGTGTTTGCATATTTTTTTCCTTTTGGCGTCTCCACATTTCTATTTTAATAAGCAATCTCATGTTCTATTTCAGAAGTTTTATAGTGCATTGTATTATACAGCTACTAGCATGAAAAGTTTTGCACGTGGCCAGTAGTGGTTCTAAATTGAACAATTAACCTCGAAATTAGTCCATTGGCAAACTAGAATGAGTATTTTCAGTTCAATTTATTATTCTTCATTTTTTAAAGCATTTATTTGTTATATATGAGCAAAGTTATAAGTATGTAATCCAGTTGGCAATGTAAAATATACAACTCTGACAAACTCATTAAAGAATGAGTTACATAAACAGTGCTTTTTGAGGGTTCTATTCATATCGTATCAATTTTGAATTTGTCTTTTTCTTTTATTGCAGCCTCAGTGAAACCATTACGAGATAGATCTATGACCAACGCTATATTAGACTTGACCAGCCTGTTGGCTCGTATAGTTATTCTTTTGAAGACGTTTATTCTTTCATTCTTTTACTTGTTTCAACTATTTGACTGCAGCCATGCTGGAGCAGCGCCTTTAAGTGTTTTTTTAGGTCTAGTATTTATTCTATCGTTTTCTTTGCCGAACCGCTAAGTTACAGGGACGTAAACACACCAACACCGGTTATCAAGCTGCGCTGTGGGGGAACAAATACAGAAGCAAAGACACACACATACACAAGACGGTCTTCTTTCAGTTTCCGCCTACCAAATCCACTCACAAGGCTTTGGTCAGTTTGAATCTATAGTAGAAGACACTTGTCCAAAGAACCACGCAGTAGAACTGAACCCAGAACCATGTGGTTGCGAAGCAAGCTTCTTACCTCGTCTGCGCCTGGGTGTAATTTGACATAAAATTGGCTGCTATGTCAAGAAGGTCTGGTGTTCATGTCAGGGCTCCCTCATCAGTTGGTATTACATACAGATAGATATGTACCACTGATTACATACTACAACTGGTTTTCGTTAAGATGATTCAGCTAAATGTTATAATATCTAGATACCATGATATTTTCTGCATTCTCTCTTAGAAAGAAGCAAACTACTTTGAAAAAAGAAATGTTCGTTTACCCATTGAATGAAGTTTACTGACATAACTCCGAAATATCACGATCTGAATATACAATGCATCATTTGGCTAAGCTCCATCATATAAATCGGCAATCTTATTTCTTACAATAGTTTATAAATAGAAACAAAATAAGACAAAAACTTATGTACACGTGATTTTTTGACTTTTCTATAACATTTACAATCCAATGCTGTCTTATCTTCTGGTTTTCTTACGTGTAAAATACTGCACAATCACGGAAATTATAATTCTACCTGATATTGAAAAAGCAAAACTTTTATATTCACTTCATATTGCATTCGCTGTGAATTGAAATCGGTTCATGTTAATATTATTCGGACCTAGGTCAGTTCTGTTCAACCTAACCCATGATCAAAAGGCATTCAAACCGTCAAATGGTTTTTATTTTCCTTTTATGTAATATGTATTTAGTTTTTTAGGGGCGCGTGGCTCAGAGGTTAAGGTATTGGACTCATGACCTTAAGCTTGTGGCTTCGATTTTTGCATCGGGCGATGTGTTGTGTTCTTGAACGAAATGCTCTGTTTTACGTTGCTTTAATCTACTCAGCTGTCAAAAATGAATATTCCTGCCACGGACCGGCGTCTCGTCTTGGGGTGAGGGGAATATATACGCTACAGAATGCAGGAAACCGGCTTTATGGGAATGGAACTTTGATCATTTTTGATATCCAGTTTCACATTAGACAATATGCCGAATTTGTAAAATGGCACGTCTTGATTTAACGAGATTTGACCGTTTTTTCTAATAGGTAGAGTGTAGCGAGACTCCTGCTGAGTTCGAACCATTGCAGTCATATTTCCCAGCTTCGGACAACGGTTGCTATTAAAGCCATTAAGCTCAAGCGATTGTGATTTAGCCAGTCAGATCAACCTTCCTGATAAATGGTTTGTGGAAGATTCTAAATCTTGCAGGCCAATAAGCAATAAATAAATGAGTGAATTATGCTTTAAGTAGAGCTATCCCAGGTTTACATGAGTCATGTAGCATTTTCCTCCAATCGATTGTCTATCACCTCTTTCACCTTGCTTAACTTAATGGAACAGAGAATCGCTAAGCCGTCCAAGGGAATGTGTGTTACTTGCTTCAATGAGTTCTCTCAATCTCCACTTTTCCCTTTAAAGTAACATGTTTATGTCGTAGTGAACAAACAGGCTCTAACCTTTACTTGTAGTGTCTAGTAACAACCATTAATTATATGCAGAGAGGAATTTCCTTGTACTACCTTCATAATGTTACCCAACGAATTATATACAGAAGATTTCTAACCGTTATGTTCATTGAACATTGATACATTTATTCCTTGAATATACATTTGTAAACATAACGATGTAGGTTTATAAGATATGCGGAAGCTAAAACTTTAGTGTGGTCATTGTCTACACACGCAACCTTTCTAACATGTGAACTACCTGAGAAGAATATATGGCTATGTACTCAAGCTAAAAGAGTTGCCATGTAGAGGCTCCCTCATTTCACTGATCATTTTAGATTGTGCAAATACTGAAGTAAAGTTGTAATGTTTTCTGATACAGGCTCAATTTTAGTTAAGAAATCCCATTCTACTGACTCATCGTACTTGTAAGATTCTGCTATAGCAAGTAAGCTATTAGGAGGAAATTCACCATAATGACAGACGTTTAACGTTTTATAATCTGTTTCTTTTAATTTTATATCGCAAAACATGAACAAGAACTTGTCGCAAGTTTCTAATATGCAATTTGCTGGTACGTTACATTTCTGACAACACGATTCACAAGTCAATGCTTGTAACTCGAGCAGTCTCAGTTGATTGCTGTTCTTAAAGCACTAACATGTTCGATTCTCTCCTCAGTATTCACATTACTTTATTACTATGTGCATATAAATACGTCCTTTATATGTATTTTTTTGTATTTGTGTGTGTGTGTGTGTGTGTGTGTGTGTGTGTGTGTGTGAAAACTGATTTGAAGTCAACTTCAACTTCCATCCAGTACTACAACACGTCGTGTGCATGTGTGTGTCTGTGCATGTGTTTTACACCCCCACACACATTCACACACATATATATGAGTGTGTGTGTATATGTACACACACACACACACACACACATATATATATATATATATATATATATATATATATATATATATGTCATAATCGATTAAGGAAACAGAGGATGAATTTGGTATTATTCTGTATTGTGTAAGGCGATCGTTTCGACCCATCCTGCCACTAACCTTAAGTGTGGGATGCTCTGCATCATATTGTGTGGCATCATTTTTTATGTCTGGGTCACATCAGTCACATTCATACATAAAGCTTTGTCTCACTAAAAATCTTGAGTTTGGGCGGTCATGTTGTTATTTGTCTGCTTCAGTTAGCGAACAAGGTGTTGCTACAATTGTCCCTATATTAAATATTCGTAACAAATAATAGCAAATAATTGTAAATATAAACATATAAGCTGGAAACAAGTTTATTGGCACTCCGTCGCTTACGACGTCGAGGGTTCCAGTTGAACCGATCAACGGAACAGCCTGCTCGTGAAATTAACGTGCAAGTGGCTGAGCACTCCAGACACGTGTACCCTTAACGTAGTTCTCGCAGATATTCAGCGTGACACAGTGTGACAAAGCTGGCCCTTTGAAATACAGGTACAACAGAAACAGGAAGTAAGAGTGAGAGAAAGTTGTGGTAAAAGAGTGCAGCAGGGTTCGCCACCATCCCCTGCCGGAGCCTCGTGGGGCTTTAGGTGTTTTCGCTCAATATACACTCTCAGCGCCCAGTCTGGGAAACGAAACTGCGATCCTATGACTGCGAGTCCGCTTTCCTAACCACTGGGCCATTGCGCCTCCACTGTAGACAAGAAAAAAAAAACACTGTAGACAAGAAAAAAAAACACTGTAGACAAGAAAACAAAGATAAAAAGAAAAGTTTTACAAGGGAAAGTAAATGGGAAAAGGACATAGATAGGATGAGACCTGTGGCTGAAGGAATGGATTGCATTAAGTTTAAAGCGAGAGAAGGGTGCTAGAAAAAGGAAAAAATATATACAGGCAAAAGTATATGAGAGAGCGATATTGATTGGATGAGACCTGCTGAAGGATTAGGTTGCATTAAGTTTAAATCGTGGGAAAGTTACTACATTTGCTAACACGGGTCGGGATGCGTGTAGATACGTACGTACACATACTCATCCGCACGTACACCCACACAGAGATGTAGGCATCCACACTCATCCTGGTCCTTGTCGCCGAAATTTTTACTTTGTAATCAATCGGAGGATAAGTGCCTTAAAAGCTTGTCATCACAGTTACTTTAAGGTTAGAACAGGGTTTAGTTAGATGTGGTGTGGGAGACTGTGCAGAGCGTATTTTAAATATAGCTCACTGGTTTGTCGGTTCTTCCAACAGTTACAGATAGCCGGACCCACTCGTATGCATATATGTATATATGTATATATATATATATATATATATATATATATATATATATATATATATATATATATATATATATATATATATATATATATATATATATATATATATATATACCTACATACACACATACACACACACATGCATATTCACATATATGCGCACACACACACACGCGTGCACACGTATATCAGTATATATATATATATATATATATATATATATATACTTACATGCACATAGATAATCCCATACTCATACTGCACCAGGCTTACGTCCATACGTTCGTATCTTTACCTTTGCATGTATACACCCATAAAACCATATCTACGTGTACACGTAAACAGTTTCGTGTGTATATGTATACACAGACACACGTACACAGGTACACGCCAACACCAGACTTGACACCGTTCAGAATTCGGTGGACACTCAAAGCAATGACTAGTAATATTACGAAACCGGTATGCTTTTAAATCTCTTTAACAACTCATAATAATGACTTTTATTACCTTTATTCCTACGTCAGTTCATCTAATTGTATATATCTATCGGTACTTTTCATAAGAAAGCCTTAACTCTTTTTTGATTTCCAATGTGCATTTTCGCTTATTTTTCTGCTTACTTTCCCTTTACATTTCCACGTCTAGTTTCTATTTTGTTTATGTAACATATTTCTATTACGCGTTCATACACACATAATTTTTCTCGTCTGGCCGTAAAGCCTTTTCTGTTTGTTTTCCTGTCTTGTTTTTTGTCCGCCACTACATTCCTCCATGGCTAGATTTAATTTGCGTATACAAATTTAATCTGCGATCCATGGGACGAGCCGTTTTAGAGATGCGTCCTGCCTAAGCTCGTCGAAACGCCGGTGTTAAAACGTGGGTGGCTGATGAAGGAGAATGTTCTCTATGTGGCTCGTGTGTTCTCGTCTACGTTTGTTTGCAATGTCCTGTACCCAGATATGCACCTATACATACAGGTGGATGTCGGTATGCACATACCTGTACGTATATATGCATATACTCATTTACTATTTGTTTATATATATATATATATATATATATATATATATAGATGTATGTATTCTTTCTGCCTTATTAGCTATCCATGCAATAACGGTTTTGTTAATATATGTACATATGCGCGTGATTGTATGTGTGTGCTTGTGTACGTGTAAGCGTTTAAGTTCTTCCTAACACTATTTGACAACCGTTGTCGGATTGTTTACAGTCAGTAACTTTGCAGCTCAACAGACTTAACCGATAGAACAAACTGACATAAAAATAAGCACTGCTGCCAATTTGTTCGACTGAAACCTCCAAGACGCTGCCCCAACAACGCCAGATTTCAATGAAAAGTAAAAAAAAAACGGTATTTATATACTAATACTATTTTTAACAAGTAAAACTATGCTTATTCTATATTTAATACTTGGATAACTTCGAGTTTTACAGTAAGTTAGCGATTTAGGTGTAGTCGAGTGAATAGAACTTTGAGTATTATAAGTTATCCACATTCAAAGGTGAAAATGCACATTTCACATATCAAAATAGTGAAGTGAAGCATTGTACTACTTTCATTAGTTGCAATAAATTGTATTTCCTTGTGTCATATAAAGATTTCAAAGAAATGCGCAAAGAAATATGAAAATGTCCTGTTATGATATTCATATGAAATGAGTGTCTTTAAGAAAATGAAATCATTAAAATATTTACAAACGTATGAAGGTTGACGCCTATATATACATTCTTATAAAATTTTCGTATATAGTCACATAGCCATACATTTACGGATGAGTGGATCAGGTCTCTTTGAGTTCATGCTTAACTTTTGAGTTTTAATACAATTATACAACTAAAATTACTTGAATATACAATTAAATTTCATTCTCGAAATCATTTCTTTGAGGGATTACGTTTTTACTGCGATCGTAAGCATGATATACTTCATAATCGATTGTTTTTTGTATAATATCTTAGAAATATTGAAGAAGAGAAGAGAAGCGTGTTAAGTTTCATTTCATTCATGACAAAAGACAGAGAAATAATTACAATGAATTGAAACTGACAACCGTCAAATATTAACTAAATACTATGTATATAAAAGATTTTGTTTCAGACAAATATCTTAATAAAATTGTTCTATACTACTTATCATTTTATTTCTTTTTTTCATATTTCCCAGACGTAGTTTACAATATAAACCAGTGTGGATAATATCGAGGAAGATTCAAGGCGGACAAAATATTGAGACAATGCAAATTAATCTTAAGTGAAAAAAAATTTTCTTTGTTATTATGGAAGATCAAAAGACCACAACTTCGCAGCAGATAGCTAATTTTAAACACTGTGCATATGTATGTATGTATGTATGTATGTATGTATGTATGTATGTATGTATGTATGTATGTATGCATGTATGTATGTATGTATGTATGCATGTATGTATGTATGTATGTATGTATGTATGTATGTATGTATCTATCTATCGATCTAACTATGTATCAATCTATATGTCT
Organism: Octopus bimaculoides; assembly: GCF_046866305.1. NCBI lineage: Eukaryota > Metazoa > Mollusca > Cephalopoda > Octopoda > Octopodidae > Octopus > Octopus bimaculoides. The sequence continues at coordinate 60,933,574 of NC_142928.1, forward strand.
GTTTGTTTAAGTTTATATGTAAACACAGACACAAATATATACATATATATATATATATATACACACACGCACGAACAATCATAAATATATATGTATATATAAGTGCAGGCGTGGCTGTGTGATAAGAAACTTCCTGGTTCAATACCCCTGCGCGGCAGCTCAGGCCGACTAAAAACTTGTGAATTGATTTGATAGACGGAAACTGAAAGAAGTGCTTTTTTTGTCTGTCTACCACTGCATGAAACATGTGTTGTACTGTTTGCGTCTCCGTAACTTAGAACTTTGGCAAAGACGATCGATAGAATAAGTACTGTGCTTTAAAAAATATTGGTACTAGGATAGATTCGTTGGATTAAAATTCTTCAAAGCAGTACCCAGTGTGCCCGCAGTTTTATGACTGAAGCAATTCAAAGAATAAAAGAACATACATACATCCATACATACATACATGCTTAAAGGAGAATCTGGATAAACTAGGATTTTCAGAAAGAGAAACGGACCTACTGATTCGTACATTACAAGTCTAATCTGTGATGGAACAGTAAAAATATGCAAGACTTTTCTCAAGTTCCAAATGTGAATTTGTCTGTGTTAACTACATCCTAAAGATGGAGCCTAGTATGTTTGTTGGAAACTGGCTCCCTCGTCAGTGGAAGATTCATAATAATTAAAAAATAGAAGAGACATGCATAATTAACACGCACACGCACATACATACACACGCACGCACACATATACACACACACGCACACACACACACGCACACACACACACAAATACACACACACACACAAACACACACATACACACACACAAATACACACACACACACACAAACATACACATACACACAGGCACGCACGCACACACACACACACACACACACACACACACACACAGATATATATACATATAGAGAAATAGACAGGCACAATATATATTCTGGTCAATGTTCTGATCTTGGAAATTATAGTCAGTGTTTCAATAATTGCTCATTCTGGCCTTTTTCAGGTGCATTCCAATGAATTCAGATGCAACCAGGACTATTCAATAACAATGTCCAGTATTTCAAAAGCTCTTTTACAAATCCACCGGGTACATTGCTCTCTCTCTCTCTCTCTGTTTCTCCCCCCTCTCTCTCTCTTTCTATCCCTCTCTCTCTCTTTCTATCCCTCTCTCTCTCTTTCTATCCCTCTCTCTCTCTCTCTCTTTCTATCCCTCTCTCTCTCTCTCTCTCTCTCTCTCTCTCTCTCTCTTTTTTCTCCCTCTCTTTGTAATTTCGCCATCCATGTCAGAGATATTCTCCATTTAGTTATCTACTTACGTCTAAAGTTGCGTGCGTGTTCTACTTGAACCAGATAATGTATATTGTTTGCTACTCTAGGCACAAGGCCCGAAATTTTGGGAGAGAGGAACAATCGATTAGATGGACCCCAGTACGCATTTTTAACTTAATTTATCGACTCCGAAAGGACGAAAGGCAAAGTCGACCTCGGCGGAATTTGAACTCAGAAGGTAAAGACAGACGAAATACCACTAAATATTTCATCTGGCCTGCTAACGTTTCTGCCAGCTCGCCGTCTTGAACCAGATTATGTACTTTGTTTAACTGACCCGGAGACTCACCTCACACACACTAGCTATACTGCTTAACACTGAGTCAACACTTATACTCTATGTATTGTCTCGTAAAATGTTAGGTCATGAAAATTGGAAGCTTTAAGCCTTAATTTTCCTGAACTTATGTTTAATGTTCTTTCTCTATTATTTATTGGTTTCCATAAGATGCTCATCTACATGCTGGGACAAATGAGAAGTTTATGTAGGCTCAGAGAATGTGCCAACTCATTCAATCGTCTAGTCATCTAGAGTTGTTCCTTAATGGCTATTTTTACTTTATTCCACAAGTTTAGCTCACTTCACTTTTCCCTCCAGAATTGATCAACTATCCTGATTTTTCTGTTACCTCACGGATTTTGGTTCTTCTGTATTCCTGTACATTCGGATAATCATAGTTATGTAACGATTAAGTTAGAATGCTAATGTCGATGAGCAGCATGGGAGATAGCTGAAGAAAGGAAGCTCTCATGAACCATTTAATGAAAAATGCTCTCTCCTCGTATCAGTCATGTTGGCTTCTCTTATTTCTTTATTTTGTATTCACTTTATGTATTTTACACGTTCTTTTTTTACTCTCGACCTTTACTGTTAATGTTTCATTGTTTCTCTTTGTGCTGCAAGTTTTCAATTTTGTTTCGTAGCAACGGCTATTGCAATGCCAAGTGAGTACAAACATTTTTTGTGCAAATGATATTTAAATTAATTTTTCTGTGATACATTTTGAGAAATACGTGACTGATTACTGTCTTAAAATAGGCAAAAGTTAGAAAAAAGACTATCAACTTCATGAAATTCATATCACAAAATAATATACATGGCAAAGGGAATTGCGAGAATTGAGCTCACAGGTATGTCTCGGAGGTGTCCCAAATACAGGTAACTGGGGCCACGCAGTCATGAAGTGACTGGCAAAATGAAGAAATCACGCATGAATCTGATTTTATGGTTGTGTGTTGCATATACCAAATTTCATTCAGACGGCCGGGTATTGCAACATGAATAATTGTTTTATTTACTTCAGATATATAACTGGTTAAAAGTAGGTGTCATTCAAAAGGCTGAAATACCTATGGGATTTTTACTTGTCACTGCTGGAGCACATTACCTCTCCTTCCGATAGCTATTGTGTAATTAATACCAAACATTGATAAACGATGTTTTTCTCAGGACAAATACAGCAGTAACTGACCTATCAACACAGTGTATCCTTTAAATATTTAATATTGTCTGTCTCTCTCTCTGTGTATATTTGTATATATATATATATATATATATATATATATATATATATATATATATATATATATGTATATATGTGTGTGTGTGTGGGTGTGTGTGTGTGTGTGTGTGTGTGTGTGTGTGTGTGTGTATACGCACCCATATATATGTCTATGTATGTATGTTACCGGATATTTCTTTACTATTTATAGCAAACCAATTTCCAATTTTCCGATTTTAAAAAACATGGCAGCCAATATTCAACAGGTGTAGCTTCCATAGAAGCATCTCCTTCATTTGCTCATACTAAAGCATATAGATATATAAGACAGAAGTGTATAATTCGAAGGTGTTTAACACATTAGGGTTGAAAACGTTGCTATGCTAATATGGCTATTTCGATTTTTCGGCATATCGAGATTGGTAGCATTCAATTAAGTGAAAGTTCACAGAATTACAATTTTAAAAGACAGGTAACGTTTTTTTTTTTATTATTGATTTATCCCCAAAATGGCTATGATTTTCCTAATTGATATAAAAAAATATTTCTGTGTTAAAATTTAAAATGAAATTGGATCTATCTTGTTAAACTTAAAACGTTCTATATGCATACAAACATACATACATTCATGCATGCTTGTAAGCATATGTACGTACAAGATTTCTTTATCTATAATTTCTTTGAGGGTGGCTTAAAGATTTACGGAGGAAGCATTTGCAATACTGAAAAATAGCAGACGTAATTACATTTCTACTGATATAGAGATGCCATTTGGACAAAACATGTTCTTATTTAAGAATTTGGCCCGAAAAAAAAACTCTCCCTCGAACCCAAAATACCTGCCTCAAGGGTCTCTTAATCAATCCTGTTTCACAGGCGTGTGCTATGAAGATGTAGGTATTGATGAAAATATATTATATAAAGGTATTATGAAGAAAGAGTAACCGAAGTAAAATAAATTAGATTTAAAAAGGTATGGCAGTCAGAGTTTTCGTTCTACAGCATGACGATATCGCATAATGTAATTTCAGTAACTGTGCAGCTAGCAACATCTGGGATACTCAGCTGATCTACAGAGGAAAGCTGTCCCATGAAAATAGAAGTACATAAGCTCTAGACATCACATGCAAACCTCCATAGAAACAAAGTTATTTACATAGACTCAATAAAAATGCGAACAACAGGCTTAATATCTCACAATGTCTTTGTTTTGCGTACGGTTTCGATTTCACTCAGACTGTTAAACAATGGCAGCAAAAATATATACATCAGTCAAGTGCTCAAAAATTAAGTGAACAGCGTCCTGCGCACAAAGCCAGCAGTTTCTGGGGAGGGGTAAATCGATTACATCGATTCCATTCCTCAACTGACACTCATTTCATCGATCCCGAAATGTTAAAAGTTTTAGTCGGCCACGGTGGAATTTGAACTCAGAGTGTAAAGACGGACGAAATACTGCTAAGCATTTTGCCCGGCGTGCTAACGATACTGCCAGCTCGCCGCTTTAGAGGGCAATAAATTTGACATGAAGACTCATGGCCATTACATTATGTCACATATCGAAGGATGCTACTTTGTGATCCAAGAGCAGGAGATAGCTCTGAATTATCTAAAGAAAGAAAACATGAAAGTGAAGCCATTAAACTTCCAAGATTCATTCGCAGAATTCAATTATGTCACAATTCTGTGGAAGCTATAACGCATGTAATCAAAAATGTCATCGAGGGTCTACCTCCAACTATAAAATGACGTTGCTAGAGCAATATAAAATGTCATCCAGAGAAAAGTCTGCAATTATTCAGGAATAAAGGTACATAACACCTCTACTATCGAAAACATACATATTAACATAAGGGATAATCAAATTTCTGGCAAGTACAAATATAATATACTTATTTGGGACACAAAAGAGAAATCATATGTAATCATAGAGGTTAGCTGCCGTGCAGATATGAATACCTCTTCTATAATAAATGAAAAGGAACACGTTTATGGGCACCTGCTTCGAAACATGTGACTCTAAACTGATAATAAACCCTCTTGGCTATGTTAGTAAATGTCTATACAATAATCTAGAAAATCTAGAATTTTCAAAGAAAGAAAAAGACCAAATAATACGTATTTCACAGATAGATTCTGTGCATGGAACAGGAGAAATATGCAAGACTTTCCTGAAATATCATCTCAAACAGTTTTCATACAAATTCCAGCGATAGAGCTCCTGCTTCTTTGTTAGAAACCAGGTCCCTTCTTTTTTGTATGAATTCTAATTAATAAAAAGAGAACAAACACAAGTATATAAAGATACATACTTACATACCTACGCACGCACACACACACACACATACGCACACACACTCACATATACGCACACACACACACATATATACGCGCACACACACACACTCACACATAAATAATAATAGTGTTAGTATCGACAAACTCTGAAGCACTCGATGTTATTGAGAGTAGGGAAATAAAAAGACACCTATAATTTAATATATTCTTTTGTTGTTTCTGTTGTTGCTACCGCCACCGATTTAGTGCAGTTTCGTTGAGTAGCTTGTGAATAAAGTTTTTCTTTTTGGCATACACGTATTTATTACATATAGGCATAACGTACATAGTTTTACCCATACTTACTACACATTAATGTACATACAATTGCTTCCTCGCTTATACTGTCATAGTATATTTTTCATTTTCCTTTCATCCGTTTTATTTTTACTATCGTCAGGTCGTTGGCTAGACATGTGTCATTTTCCTGTTTTATATTCCTCCAACCTCTTTCGTCAGCTGGTTTGCGAATTAGAATATATTAGAATATATACTTGTCATTTGCTTTTTCTTCTTTCATTCCACTGTCTCCATTGTTAGTCTTGTTTAAAGCGGTATTTATCCTGTCATGTCTTCCTCGTCTCCTTCACTGTCACCACCTTCTCATCCCTCCGCGCCGCTTCATCACCAAAACAGCCTATGCTGTCTTGTTTGCTATTTGTATCCTTCACACATATGCTTACATGCATATGTTCACGTACATACACACATGAATTTGTGCTTATGTGCATATGCATGTATGTATATTTTGCTTTCTTTGTAAGACAGTTATTATTACTCAGTCATATTTAAAGCTTCATTTCTTTATTTCTGGTAAATTTATGTACTAATTATTCTTGAGGTCAATGTCTGCTATATATTGTAAGGCGAAACAAGAATTAATCAGCTGCTGCTGAGTTATCCCACGTAGTAACTTGTATATATTTCATATTTACTTTAGGTAGTATTTTTGAGGTTAAAATTTTCAGTTCGTTTTATTGACTTAAACCATAAATCATAGCACTGATTATTGGTTGAATCATTGTGCAATTTCCTTGATTAAATATCTCCCTGTGATGAACTAGAAGTGCACTGCCCAGTGTTCATGTGCGCCTATCTATTCTATACATTCTGGTACGTATCTAAGTGTGTGGCAATTCATTTGAGCTGAAAGGAGTTACAATTGTGAGTTGTGAAACAGGGAATCTTGCTATGACGTATTTAACATCAACTGATACATGGTGGTAGGTGAAGCACTTATACCAGCAGAAGTATATTGTCTTCTGTTACTTGATTCCTTTGGTAGAAACATGTTACAAATATCTGATTTTCAAATGACAATTTCAAGATTAGAACACTGGTAGTCAGATGTATTTCTGTTCCTAAGTTAAGTTATTGGTCCTAAGTTTTCTGGTAGACACTATGAGAAAAAATCACATTCCATTGTATCTTTTTCTTTATAAATTGGCCAGCGTACAGTCGCATATCCAATAGACTGATAAGCTTTGCAACTTTAGTTAACTGTTATATAATACTACCATACAGACTGATTACATGAATCATTAAATGCCTGCAGTTCATGTATTCAAAACGACACGGCCATTTGACATTACAGATTACTCCCACAACTAAACAGGCTTCGATAATTTTCAGGAATAACGAAAATATGGATGGAGAATTTATAGTTTTAATGTTACAAACTATCATAGGTTAAGCTGCTGCTACAAACACATTACGATCCATTCAAACATATAGTTGCACGTATCAGGTAGCCTTTTGTTACAAATCATCCTTCGACTTTTACAAAGTTGTACTATATGTAAACCCATATGTTCTACTATTGTGCATTATTCTATAAGCCACTGCACAGCTTAATATGGAAGTTATTTTGGAGCTTATTCTACAAGCCAGTACTACAAAGCGTACAGTTTATGCTCGTGTCTTGAAATATGTCTATACGTGTATATATATGTGTGTACATTTATGTATGTATATGTGCATAATATGTATAAGTATGGGTATACTGTTGCATGGTCGGGTTGCCGGCGACTGAACTGGCACCCCACCAGGCTATCCTGGTGAGGAGGGTTGCTAGAAACCAGCAGGATTAAAAACAAGACCCGTTGAAAGCTCGGATGGACCTAGTGCAGGCTCAATGGCTATCTAGCAATAGCACGGGTACGCAGAAATTCCGAGATGGTGTCCGGCGTCCTGAAAGACCACTGGGAATGAGGCACCCCTCAGCTTTTGTTGAAGCATGTCTCTAGGAGAAGGTCACTCTGATATAAAACCAGATACGCAGGGAATGGCATTGGACATTTTGGGGATCTTCGGTTTGTGCTAGGGATCACGGCGCTCCCACATCCCCGAACCTGCTATTCATATTGGCACCAGACATCTTGCTCCGGCTTGTCTCTGGATAATGTCAATAAAGTGGAGAGGGTCTATGAGGTGTTGTGCAAGCCTTATTGAACATAAAACTCTGCACAGGCACTGCCGACCTCTGCTCGATATGTGCATTTTTTTCTTTCCTCCTATATATATTTATCTTATTTCTAGTATATATTTTCTTCATTTTTAGTATATATTTATATTTGTGTTTTATTCGGCAGTCCTGCGGCGATGGGGAGGTGGTGTAGCATGCAGACCTGACGGGTTGGAAGCATGTAGTCAGCGACCTGCACGTAGGCGGCCCATGCTATATATAAAGTCGTCTCCTTGTCTCCCAACACAGTGGTAGGATTGAGCGTTTCACACCTAGTTTGTCTTTGGGGATATGTTAGTCCGGGGTTATACGATAGGCTGTAGTAAGAGAGTACTTCCTAGGGGTTCAATGCCGGTACGAAGAGTTTTGTTCTCTTCGTTTTTAAGTTAGGTTTATATATTTATTGCTGCAGCTGTTCTGTAGCAAGTGTCGTCTGAGTGAGATTACTCGACGTTTGAAGGCTGTCTGCTCTAAGCTGACCTATCTACTTTTTTTAATCTCTTCTTAGGTCGAACCTGTCTCTATCACTATTGGTGTGGAAATTTATATTTGATGTCAAGTTCTTGACGATTTTAATGTCAATAGTCTGGATGTCTTCTACAGATCAGTTAAGTATCCTAAACTTATTTAAAGAGGAGAGCTTCAAATGCCATGTTTTTATAACTCTGGCATAATATTCTTGAGTCACATTATTTCTGATTACAGCCCCTTAATACGACATATTTTCGTCGATGCCTACGTATTTATAGCATTCCTAATGTGGAGCAGTATTTTTAACGTGATCGTTGATGGACAATTTTGGGGTTTTGGCGGAGTTGATTTTTCACGTTGAACAAACAAATACGAACATTATTTAGAAAAATTCCATTCGTATGTCAGCCTTAAGCATTGTTATTAATTGAATATGTGTTTTGGTATTGCGAGCAATTATGGCATAGATCTTCAGCTCATCCACAAAAAGAAAATATGTGTTACATTCGTATCTCTAGTAATTGTAAACCCAAACATGTAGTCAAGATCCTTGTAAAAACCGTGATAACAGATTTAATGCCAAAATATACTACGGAAAAACTATATTCTTGGAATATTCCCTTTGAAATAATTATGAGAGCAGATGCGGCCATTCTGGTCTTAAGTGTAAGCACGAGGATTGTTGTCCGAGATCTTTGTGAGCCTCTCAATGATAGCGAAGAAGGTAAAAGTTATTTTTGTCAAAATATTCAGTAGCCGTGAATGGGACATAAAATGGAATGATTTTCCATAATGAAAGCACACTCTCTGTAGGTTTCTATCAGGTCTCCATACTTTGGACAGCTCAGCTTTGTTTATCAAATATTCTTCGGCATATCTTTTCTCTCCTTTCTTTCAACGTGAACGCTCCTCTGTAACATTGTTGCGTGACTCACAATGTTCATGGACGAATTGTTTGAGATAGTTTGTGTAAAGCTTGTATACTGTTTAAGAAAGCAATAGGTCTATATTTTACTGCCAACTAGGATGTTTCATTCTTGGCTACAAACCAATTTGCTATTTCAGTTCGAATTTTCATTGTTCTTTTGACTGAATATATTAATGGCTTTCTCACGAAGGTCAGTTTTTTTTGTATGCAAGTGATCGGCATAATTGTCCAGGAAAACGTTAAAAAGGCATTCTTAAACTGTCGTCTGCGCCTGCACGTCTGATATTGATGGCACCATGTAGCATGTATATATGTATGTATCTGTATGTTTATATGCTTGTAAGCATGTAGTATGTGTGTGTTTAGCATGTGTGAGCATGTAATATATGTGTATGCCTGAAATGCATGTGTGTGGGTGTAGTGCCTGAGTGTTTCTGAACATTTGAGTTGAGTTAGTGTTTATATCGATAGAGTAAAACTGATATCACAAACAAAAGCAATATGGCAAACTTGGATCGATGAAAGACACATTTACTCTTGCTACAGGCACAATGTCTACCCCTCGCTCGTGATTAAGCATTACCTGCCTGAAACATAAAATATTTTCGCGTGTGAAGCAAATTAAAAATATTCCTTCGTGCATAAAAGCGCGCACACACACACACTCCTCCGCACATATACACATATATGCGTACTCATATAATATATATATGTATGTATGTATGTATGTATGTATATATATATACATATATATATACATATACGCATACATATGTATAACATATGTACATATACACATTCACGTATATATATTCATATACACATACACGTATATATATATATATACATTTGTATATATATACATGACATACATGTATTGTATATATATATATAAATACACACAATATAAGATGTATCTAAATCCATGCATACACATATATATGAAAATATTTGCTTAGTTATATAATGCTATTGCGCTGTACACAAGTGTTGATTGTTCTGTGTTGCGTAACACAATAAATTATATAATCTAATAAAAAAATTATGAATTTATTCATATATTTATGCATTCACAGTGACGTAGTTAAAGACTTGTAGACAACGTGTCGCGCATATTAACATTACGAAATACTTTTCGCTTTATCCTTTCTCTTTCTCTTTCTCTCTTTCTTTCTCCACACACATGCACGCACGCACTCACATATCCCTAGGTATTGATTTCTATTTTATATACTGTTGTACACAAATAAAAGGGACATTAAAGCATTAATAGAGCAAGTGCAGATCCAGCGTATAAAATTTGTGCGTGTAAATTTTATATTCTTCATACGCACTTGCACAATGTATATACATATAATGTTATCCTTTTACTATCTTCAACACAAGGGAGTCAGCCTTTATAGAGCTTCATATAATTATCTATCTCTCTATGTATGTATGTATGTATGTATGTATGTATGTATGTATGTATGTATGTATATATGTATATATATGTATATATATATATATTGATAGAAAGGACAACAAAAGAAAGAAAGAGACCTCGATATTATGTAAATAGAGGAATTTATCTGTAAAAATATGTGACTCGGTAGCCATGATAAAACTCCGAGTTTCGGATGCCGGGGTGGGAACCCACGCCAACATCTCTTCAGTTGTCCGGCTATTGAAAATTCCTGGGAAAAATGACCGTTAAACAAAGGGAAATTACTGTGTGGTTGACCGTTATTAAGGCAAAAGATCTATAGACCCTTAAGTAAGGGGAGGGGGTAAACGCAATGGAACACTATAGACTCTTTTACTCCCTTACTTTTACCCACCCCTTACTTAGGGGTCTATAGCTCTTTTGTCTTAATAACGGTCAACCACACAGTAATTTCCCTTTGTTTAACGGTCATTTTTCACAGGAATTTTCAATGGCCGGATAACTGAAGAGATGTTGGCGTGGGTTCCCACCCCGACATTCGAAACTCGGAGTTTTATCATGGCTACCGAATAAGTGTCACATATTTTTACATATATATATATATATATATATATCAAAATAAGCAATAAGGTACCATATTCATTTGAATCTAAAATTTTTGCTGAACTCATCTACCATACCCGAAGTATATATATCATCTCCTATACACGTATATATATATATATATATATATATATATATATATATATATATATATATATATATATATATATATATATATATATATATATATATATATACATACATACACAAGCTCACATCCATATGCAAGTACATGCAAATTTACATATCAGTTTGTCACACGAACCGAAAGTGGCTGACAGTCATATTCAGGCACATCCTACCATAAATCTTCACATGTTATCAGCGATCATAAAGGAAAGAGAGAATAAATCGCGTTTCTTTCTGTATTTACGTACGACCGTACATCTATTATCATGTCATATATTTACATTCTCGTTATAGCTCCTATTATAAATATGCAAAATTTTCCTAACCGTCTTACAGTCATATATGGGAATCCAAATACCAAATTATGTATAATTCGGCACTTGGTTTCTCATATTCACTATATAATTAACACCTACTCACATGTTCCATAATAATTTAATGTGACTGAATTGAATATCGCGCAGTAATTCCTCCAGCAATGGCATGAGAGTGAAGATATACCATGACGATATTTGAATATAAAGCTGTACGATTTTCGTACACTAATACTATAAAAGATTTGCCAACTTACCCCTTACAAATTCCATGTTTACGAACCAATAATTTCTGCGCTTATTTACACGTGTGTGTGTGTATGTGTCTGTGTGTATGTGTGTGCGCGTGTGTGAGTATATAGGTTTGTATTTAATCGGATGTAAAGTGAAAAATTTCTTCCTTTCACCTCTCTCTCTCTTTTTATCTACATACACGTAGAGTGTTCTCTTTCTACTGCCCTTCTCACTAAATCTATATCTATATCTAAACATGGAGGCGCAATGGCCCAGTGGTTAGGGAAGCGGACTCGCGGTCGGAGGATCGTTGTTTCGATTCTCAGAGCGGGCGTTGTGTGTGTTTATTGAGCGAAAACACCTAAAGCTCCACGAGACTCCGGCAGCGGGTGGTGGCGACTCCTGTTGTACTCTTTCGGCCCCAACTTTCTCTCACTCTTCATATTTTTTGAGTAACGCTGCGATGGACTGGTGTCCCGTTCAGCTGGGAGGTGGGAACATCCACCATAGAAACCGGGAAACAGGGCCCATGAGCCTAGCTAGGCTTTTAAAGGGCGCATAAAAAGAAATATCTAAATATGCTTACATGCACAAATTCACGCATCCCCCACCCAAATTATAGCTTAAAATTATGGCACCAGGCTAACAATTTCTGGAAAGGTATAGGTCGATCACATAGACCTCAATGTTCAATTGGTTCTTATTTTATCCATACCGAAAGGATGAAAGCAATGTCGTTCTCGGCGGAATTTGAACTCTGAGCGTAATTACAGACGGACGAAATGCTACAAAACATTTTTCCCGGTCTGAAAACGATTGTGCCAGTTCGCCACCTTATAGTAGTTTAAATATTGAAGATATTGAGAAGAGTTTCCCAAATGAATGAAAATTGTCCTGTTAATTTAAGCTAGTAATTTTCTCGTTTTAGGAAAGAACTCTTGGACGCAAAAACTTTATAACTCCTGAATACTATGCATATAAAACATATACGTATATTGTAAATATTTGAATATAATATAACTAATAGCTAGATTATCAATCCATAAGTTTGTAACTTTTTGCTTCACAGCAGCCGGTTATTCCGTTAATGAATATAAACAACCTGAATTGCAATCTAGAAATAACATACATACGAACAAACGTATACATGCATACATACATACATACATACATACATACATACATACATACATACATACATGCATACATATTTACATGCAAGCCGCTATCAGCAACAGATACGGTGCAGAAGCGTGTGTAAAATATCTTTCTTTTCCGAAATTTTCTGTAGATATGTGCTTGTTTTGGATCAGTAAATTGTTCTTTATTCTCTTACCAATAAGAGAAGCACATTTTATCCACCAATTTAACGTTAGTCATAACAAATTTCATAAAATTTTTTTCCAATAAGTTAATCTTTATTAGATCGCAGCTGACATTGTTAAGAAAAACATCGCGCATCTCCGTACTTTTACATATGTGATCTATCTTAGAAGACCTATGTATTATTTTTACTCCATTTGGTTTGTATTTAAATAAAGATATGATCAGGCAAAAGTACAACAAGTCTCCGATCGGTTATATGAAGTTGTTTAAAAAATACTTGGACGAAACTCCCCCAAAACTAAGCCACTTCATAGCTAAATTGCTACAGTAACAGTTATCTTTCTAAGAGAAATTTGATAGCAATCAATATTCCGACTATATTCAAAATCAGCTAAAAACTGCCAGAGAGATTGATTAGAAGTATAAGCAAACCGACATCATCAGCACCAACATTATACTGGTCTGTCAGATCGGTATATCCGTATATATATACGATAGAAAGATATGTGAAATGTAAATACAGCTGAAAAACATTTTAAAGTACCGTTTGAAATATCTTCGTAACATATTCTCTAAAGTATCGTTAAATAACATGTGTTTCTTGACGAGAGTACGGAAGAAAACCAACCCTTCTCACTGAAATTTATGTAAAAATATTACAACTAGCCAATACATGACACAAATTTGTTCCTGCTTAGCGGTATATATGAAGAGAAACAATATCGCAGTAAAAAGGAGTACCTTCGCAAGACCGAAAATCATTCTGATTTAAGGTCTGGAAGGAGATGAAAGATTTTAATTTGAGTGCAACTTTGGTAGACAATAAAGAAAAATATTTTACTAGCACCAAAGACAAAACGTACACGAACGAAGTTTAAACTTTCACCAAAGCTGTAAAAATGCGATATAATAGGATGACACGAGGAAGAGGTGGTTACTATTACACGCGTTGATTTTGTTTTTAATTGAAATTCACTGATAAATGTATGTGAAAGAACTATCGGAAGTGGGATTAACTAACTGAACTCGTTCAGCCTTGCATGAAAAATACTACGTAGCGAAAATGAAATTACTAACCTTTATAGAAAATTATAGGAATATAATCTGTCTTAACATGGTGCACAAACTGCTCACAAACGGCTTGAAATAATTCATCTAAAACCATTGCGAGTTTAGTGACACAGATACTGGTGAGCTGGCATGTGTAAAGTTGCGTGGGGATACTTTCAGAAAATAATGCTGCGTGTCTGAAGTAAGAACACACCAGAGAAACCTGTGACAGGACAAATTAGTTATAAAAGCATTCAACTCTATTTACCAAATATGGTTGCTGTAGTCAGGATAGCTTTCAAGTGTACCAACCTTTAAATTTTAGCCCTTGGAGATACTCGTAGCCAAATTGTGCATTAAACGTTGATTTCTTTCTAAACGTCATTGATTAAGTTTCTACACTTAAGAGAAGAAAACTGATGAATGGAATAAGGTTTGTACAGATGCTGAGATGATTGTAATAATTATTTGGTCACAAGAACGAATTTACAGGGCAGATTCTCAGACTTATAATTTTTTAAGGTACTCATTTGTACGGCCTGTATCATTATGATTTTCCTGTTTCAATGAATGCATACAAAATTACAATGTGCATTAGTTCTTTTAGCTTAATTATCATCGAAACAAGTGTAAAATAGTTGTTTTTTAAACTCATTCTTTCATTTTGCGGCGGAAATGAAAATAGAGAATTCCCTCATATTGAAATTCGTAGGATGTGTCACATTTACCACTGGCCAACAGTTTATATATACAGGTGGCATCTGAGTTCTTTTGTCACAACTGTCAGAAAAAACCCAAACCAGACAACGCACACAACATCGTTGAACAAACTTTTAAGTTATTCTTTCATCAAGTTTACACTTTCTGGCATTGATAATGAATCATTCTTAACGCTTTTATCATATTATGTACGTAGTTTAAGACAGCTCAATCCTACTCATCTAGTATTCCTTTCTACTTTAAAGTACAATGCATAAAATTTCATCGGGAGAGGTTAGTCGGGGCTAGTGCTCAACTGGTTCATATTTTATTGACTAGAAAGTATGAAAAGCAAAGTCGAACTCGACAGAATTTGAACTCAGAAAATAAAGATGGATGAAAAGCTGTTAAGTACTTTGTTCGGTGTGCTAACCCGCTAGATCGCCACTTTTTTTTGCACTTATCTTATAGCACTGTTGATTGTGTAAAGCGTAGTCAGTGTAACGTGTAAAAATTTTGTATTAATCACGCGGTCTTTAAAATAAGATTCTGATCAATAAGTATCTGGACTGTTACCATAGTAACGAAGCTAGAGCACGTAAATTGAAGTCGCTAGGTAAAAATTGACCTTGAACTCTGCTGTGCATGCGAACTAAGTTTTGATGTTCTAGCTCACTTCCGCTGTTTACAGCAGTACTTGGAAGGAACATGTGTAGCGTGTAATCGTCGCGTTGACCATGAATCTGCATCAAATTTTGTCAAAATCATGGCGATACCTACACAGAAAGTGCATTGAGAGGAGTATATGAGAAAAAAATGCAGATAGTGACGAACGTTCTGGGAGACTCGAAACGAATAGAACTGAGAAAACACATCGAAGATGTGCGTGCATCTGTGAGAGTAAATCGTTGACTCACCATCCATGAGTTACCAGAGGACGTGCAGATTAGTTACGGTTCAGTTCAGTCCATTATCATTGAAGATTTGAGTATGAGACACGTGTTTGCCTAGTTTGTGTGAAAACTGCTTTCAGCTGACAACGCATCAGTCCATTCAGCGCAGCTTGTGCAGCGGCTTTTGGCTATGCACAGCATTCCGCATGTCCGACAACCAGATCCCGCCCCTTGTGACTGTTTCTAAACATTAAATCCCGCCTGAAAGGAAGATTTCAGCACGTCGGGGAAATCAAGTTAATGTGATGAAGCAGCTGCTGATTATCCCATATAACGAGTTCCAGGAATGCTTCCATCAATAGAAACAGCACTGGATTAAGTATGTGGCTTCCGAAGTGGACTACTTTGAAGGAGATTAAATGCCAAATTGGTGCCTGTTGTAGTATTGTTTTTATTACACCAGCCCGGATACGTATTGATCAGACCTCGTATATTTGTGAAATTCAGTTTAACGTGATTCGTATTTGTAAATTCATTAGAGTAATTCAGTGCAAGTTAATTCATTTATATTCCCACAATGAACCTCCTGATATAAAACATGTGAATATAAATTTAATTTCAATAGTTTAAAGGTAAATATGAATAAATTTGAGTGTATGTTAATTGTATATAATCTAAGGGTTGAAAAATATAAATACCTTTAAGAAACGCCTGAAACAAACATGAGAATTGAAATCTGATATTATCTCGTTAAGAGAAAAGTTGTCTGTATTAATTCTGTCTCATAAAATTCACAACTCGAAATTTTATTAATATAATTTAAAAGTTAATTGAATGTTTTACTAAAAACAATTTTATATTACGAAAAAATAATATGGATTGATTAAATATCATTTGACTTTTAGATATTGAAAAAGAAACTATGTTTCTTTTGATCTTTGCGAAGAAATGACGATGTGTTATTGGCAGTAATAAAAAAAAAATCAGTAAAAATATGATTTTAGTATAAAACGTGTAAAAACACTTAATGTTATTAGATGATATTAACAGAACTGAATCACAGCTTTTTTCGGTTGTCTGGGAATGTAAAGCCCCCACCTCACACACAAACGGAGGGAAGGATTGAGAAAGATAAATGCGCACCATGTTATTGGTACTAATCATTGCTGTTCAACAAATTGTTTCATTTATTTAATATTTACAGTTTATTATGTTGCGAACCCGAATTATTTAGAATGGCGTAAAATTATTTGTTGAGTACAATGAACGACATACTTTCCAATTAAGATGAATTAAGGTGTAGTCCGTTGCATTCACATCAGTCTTGTTGACACACCTAAACACAACTGCAACACATATATGCATATATATATATATATATATATATATATATATATATATATATATGTATATATTATAAATATGCATATGTGTGCATATACACATATATATTTATAAATGCATATATGTATATGAGTGTGTGTGCGATTATATGTATGTTTGTATATAGGCATATATAAATACAGATGGAATGACCGAGTTATTGTTCTGTCATTATTTATACAATCTATGAAATCTTCAGTTTCTACTCGAAGGAAAGTGTTATAAAACTTTATTCCATTCCACGAATGCAAGAAGTTTCATAAGAATTTATCCGGTGAAGAAGAGAAGAGGACAGACTAAGGAATATTGTTAAATATTTACCAGTGCATAAGAGAGGGGACAAATAGACAGGAAAGAATTATGAAATTACTAAATGCAGTGATCAAAGAAGAGGGGGGAAATTATGAAGATCATAAAACAGTATTCGTTTGTATCTATAATGATAAGTTCACAGGATCATGTAGCATCAAGTTTGCAGAGAAAACAAAGTGTTGACTTTCTCCAATAAAGAAAAAGGGGAAAATTACTTGCATCCTCTGAATAACAATCGATTAGTAGTGCAATGAATGCCCATTTGTCTTCTCTAGAATTAATATAAAAACGCGACTGCAACGGCCTACAACACACTCACTCGTATAGATAAAGGGTAATGAAACATGTATTTGTGTAATAAAAAGACATGCTCAACCATGACATGAGTGGAAGTATATCCAAAAATATATATACGTATACATAAACAATAATTCTCACATATTTACAAATCCCAGGGACATTCTTAACTCAAAATGCTTCGCTCTCAATTGTGTAAACGGAGAACACACGAAGCACTAAAACAGAGAGGCACAAACGTACACAAACATATACACTCAAATATATTCGTGCACGCACACAAATATATGCTTTACAAAAGGCAATACTGTGAGATTTGAACATTTTTAGAATTGTCATAGTCCTTGCTTACTCCTTGAAGATTAGTTTCAAACGCTAATGTTCCCAACTTCATTAACTTTTTAAGATAGCTCAAACCCCGTCGCATGAATTATGAGAGTAAGTTATTATTGTACATTTGACGAAAACACAAAAATGTTGTAAATGATAAAATCGTTCTTTTCGTAGTTTATTTCACACGTGATGTGTCACTTCACTGGTTTTATTATTGATGTATATTTTCCAATTAATAAATCTGTCATGTTTAATGTATCTTGGTTAAATTCAAATTCTGCCTCAGGATATACTCTTATCTAATATTGTGGCACTATTTAATCTTGATATTTTTCCCCATTATATTTCAATGTTGAAAATGCAGGCCGAACTGCCGAAAATTTAAGACCAAGAGCATCAAGTAACGTTCGTGGATATAAGTAGACTTGCATTTTTGTTCCAAACTAAATGCAAAGATAAATCAATATTAAAAACTTAAATAGAATGATTAACCAAGACTTCAACCGTATTATGAATGCATGCATATATTCACAAACATATGTGTGTGTGTGTGTGTGTGTGTGTGTGTGTGTGTGTGTGTGTGTTTGCATCTATAGGTATGTATCAAACTATCTAACTATCTATCTATATATAATTACACACAATTATGTAAATAGCTTGATAGAAAATTCGATAGATACATATAAAAAATATAATTATCGCAAACCGCGTGTAGCTGCTAATATGCGACAACATGGCTTTATAATCGTAGAGGTAATGTAACTTCTTTTTATATTTCGTTTTTGTAGCACTTCATGTACCATTTCTGTGGTAAAATGTTTTTGGTTGACGCCACTAGATTACGTATCAATGTCTTGTCATATACATGCATATTTGCATATGTACCAGTAATGCGTGCACACACACACAGACACACACACACACACACACACACACACACACACACACACACACACACATATATATATATATATATATATATATATAGAATATGCGGGGTTTAGTTGACTGGTGATCTAAACGAATAGGTACGCTGAGTAAGTGCTATAACTGATCATCCTTTAGGTTCGAAGTTCACAGCTGAGGCTGGAGTCAGGGATCCGTATTAAGCTTGTGTTTGAAGGTATATAGTATATTAGGGTAAACAGGACAACAAAAACCAAAGCGGGACGAGTTTCTCAAGATATATAGAATAATTTAACTAGGGTAAATTTGAAGTGTTACAGCTGTTTCTGAAATATCCCAAGTGATAGGCTAGAATGTTTATACACTAGGTATTCCGTCATGAGAG
>NC_142928.1:60957902-61052902 GCF_046866305.1 Octopus bimaculoides
TGTTACTTCTGCAAAATATTAATAAAAATATACAGATACTCATTTTGTGTTCTATCTTTCTGTTTCCATCACCATACCTGTATATATAAATATATAGATATATATAGATATATAGATATATAAATATATAGATATATAGATATAGATATACATATATATATTTATACACGCACACACACATTCACTCACACACCTATATATCTATACAATTATATGTATTCTTTTATTTTTTTAACTTTTCGATCATTTGACTGTAGCCCCGCCTTGAAGGGATTTTAGTCAAACAGATCTACCTCAGGACTTTCTTTTAAAGCCTAGTACTTATTCTGTCGGGACGTAAACACACCAGCACGTGTTCTGAAGCGGTGATCGGTGGGACACAACACACATATACGTCTACCACGTAGTGGGATACAACACAGAATCATGTGGTTGGGAAGCAAGTTTCTTATTTCTTTATTGCCCACAAGGGGCTAAACATAGAGGGGACAAACAAGGACAGCTTCTAACCACACAGCCACACCTTACATATATAACCATATATATATACACATATATATATATATATATATATATATATATATATATATATATATATATATATATTGTTCACTCCACAAATTTCTTCAGAAATTTCCCGACCAATCTCCTTCACCCGGATATGTCTCCAACAATAATAACTCTTTGCTTGAATGGGCTATGGTGTCCCATATATGATTAAAAGACTTCACCAGGCGGTACTATTACGTTAGACAAGCCCTAGGCCTATTCTGGCAGAAACCTATCGGTTATCAAAGTTATATGCATACATATTCACGCAAATGTTTGTGCTCGTACATACGAATATAAACACACATGCACACACAAACACGAACAGGCACACGCACTGGCACGCATGCTCCACAAATCATAATCATACTCCATAATCATAAAGGTATAATTATATACATATAATTACATATAATTATATATAATTACATATGCATATAATTATATACATTATATACATATATACTGGGTTGTCAAATAAATTCGTTCGCTTTTTCCATTTTTAAAGAATTATTCTTACGTTCCATCAACAACATTAACAGGTCACTCAATTTTATATTTAACTTCGTTGTTAACATCTCCTTGCCATTGTTCCGTTAGTTTATTCGTGACTTAGTTGTAGAAATCATCGGGTCTTAACACAAAGAATGCGTTGAGGCATGATTTCTGCTTCATTGCCCTGCTGCACAAAACACTTTGCAGAATCTTGGGGTGGGACAGAAAACTGCTTTAATCTGAAGGCATTATATGAGTGGAATACAGTAGCTACGGTTCATCTTTCTTAGTGACCGTCCGAAAAGTATTTAAGTTAAATAGTGAAATCGAGGCGATTGTCGTCACATTGAAGAAACCCGTGTCACCGGTAGGTCATTTCAACAGCATTGCCTTGTTGAGTCAGTGCATTTGCTGAGGTTAATACTTCGTACTGACTGAATGGTTGCTTTCAATCATTTCGTACAAGATGAGCCCTTGTGAATGCCGCAAAACATTTTCCCTCGTAGCTGCAGCTTTGGCTTGTCCCGATCAGCTGCTTACTTGTCAGGACACAGTTAATATCCTCTTCTGTTTCATATTGACATAAAAACAACATACTTCCTCACTGGTGACTATGCAGTAAAGAAATCGGTGTGTCACGTGTAGCCTGATGGGAGAAAAAACTACCGATGTAGAGGGAGAAAACTTCCGATGATGCATGAGCGATGGAGTTCGTCTCTTTTTCCTTCAGAGCATGTGGTACCTGTGCATCGAGTTTTTCGTGCTTACCCATTCAGTGACGGTAACGGATGACGGTATCATGAGAGTATCACATCTGCTAGGCCAAGTCCCTAGAGAATTGGCGCGTCCTCGGGAATGAGCTGCACAGTCGATCCTCATTGTAGGATGGAACGCAGAAAATGTGTAACGTTGAATTTCCTTTTCTTTTAGCATAAAACCATTTCTGCATTGTTCTTTCATTAATAGTGCTTCTCCGCACACAACAAAAATATCTCAAGCAATTTTGTCAGCTTTGAAACGTCGATTGAAGTAGGTCGTAAATGCTATTATTTTTACTTGGCAGTCTATCCTCGCATGTCTGAAAAAAGGAAAAATTTAATCAAATTTGAAAAACTAAAACGATAAACAAGATATTTAGAGGAAGAATACAGCTACAAAAAAAAAAAAAAAAATGAAGGAAAATAAATAAGTAAAGCAGCAAAACATAAAAACAAAGCACTCCAATGAAAATATTTTTTGTTAATTCAAATAATATTGGAAAGAAACGAACGAACTTTTCTGACACCCAATATATAAACATACGTATATGTATATATATATATATATATATATATATATATATATATATATATATATATATATATATATATATATATATATATATATATGTATGTATCTATCTATCTATCTATCTATCTATCTATCTATATATATATGGGTGTGTGTGTGTATGATATGCATATATATATGTGTGTGTGTGTGTGTGTAAGTATGAATTTATGTAAGTATGTATGTTTTCATGTACTTATTTTTGTATGTATATGTAAGAATTTATAGGCACATATGCTTACACACATATACAAACGCACACGCATACATGCACGCACATACATATGTCTGGAAGAAATTTCTAATATTTTTATCCGAGATCCGTTAGAATTTGTTTGAAATACTTTTTCCAATATTGAATTACATCTATCACATTTGTATGCATTTACTGTTTTTGCTTTCTTTCCGTATGTTTCACGAACTGGCTTAAAAAAATTGACTATTATTCTTTGTGAATTCAGTCTCTCTCAATTCTTTTTTTTTTCAGACTGCAATATTTACTCTTTCGTTTTATAACGACCGTTTTGATATTCGGCATCCACAATATTGTTTAGGTTGTTCAACATTTGTTTTTGAACATTTCTCCATTGTTTACAACATGGCATAATTTCTGATTATGGGTCAGTCACTTGTTTTTGGCTTTTTAACATGATCTTTTATTCTTTGTTTTCTTTTGAAAAACGCACATATTTTGTCTTATCTGTTTAGAACAAGAGCATTCGTCTGAAATACACCTCTTCCTGTATGTAAATTTCAAAATTTAAAAGTAAGATTTTGTCAAGAGTCTAGTTTACATCACACCGTTGTGATTGTCTTTGTATTTTTTTTTTGCTCTTACGCGATTGCAAAATTTACCTAGACAGAAAAAATATGGGAACCTGTCTGAGTCGTGAGGAAATTCAAGGGAAAATAAACAACAGCACGATGCATGAGATACCAAAGCATTAAGGAAAATGTATTTCTTTAAAATTATACTAAATTAAATTGAAAGAATAACAGATGATTAAAAAATATATATAGGGCATAATCAATAAAATGTTAAAATGAATTAAACGCACTTAAAAATATTTTTTAAATGATAAAAATATAAACAATTTAAAATATTTAATATATAGAAATTTGATAGAATAAATCTATCAGCTTGAAAACATTATACACAGTCAATTCAGTAAAACAAAATTTAAAATATGATAATATATAATGAAAGCTACTTGAGTAAATGAGAAAATGTATTATTACAGTAACTTTCTATTCACTCTATTGGATATTTTTAAGGATGCTTTATTTTCTGTATGTTCGCTTCCCCACCTTCGTTATGCAGCATTCGATATAAAAGTGTGTTATTCACAACTTAGCACAAGAACACTCCTACTGGTTGTAAATTTTAATGTAATACATAATTCAGCCTTTCATCCACACATCCGTACATACATACTTACACACACACACGCACACACACACACACATACACACACACACAGATACACACACACACACACACACAGATGTATATGTGATCACTGATTGAGTTAAGAAGGGAAATCTCTCTATATTGAGGCCTATTGATACAATAATACGTGTCCATAGCTATTCTCTTGTCCCCAGACAATTGAATTTTTTTTGTTTTTGTTTTTCATAATGAACTATCAATTTAAAAGAATTCTTGATTCTTGAGTTTATTAATCCTTCTTATTTGAAGTTCGGTCCTGTTTGTTACGGAGTCATTGTTCTACTATTCCTTGAAGGTAAGAAATTTCAATACATTAGATTATGTCTTCTGCGCTACAAGACAACAGGATTAGATCCCTTTATCATCTTTACTGTACGGATGTATGCAACTGCCCGCTCTTAGTTATTTCTGTTAGCTAATATTCTTTTTATTTATGCTTATCGTCCAGCCCATGAATGAATTCTACTATTTTTATACATGTCTAAATGTCCATTCTTCTGAAAATAAGATAAGGATAATTGAGCTGATGACGCCTATTGATGCAGAACAACTTACTCTCAGCTATCCTCTTGTCTCCAGACAATCAGATTTTCATTTTCCTTATTGGCATGTCCGTTCTGTGAACTCTTCAGTCTTGAGATTATCTAACACTCATTTGAAGTTGGTACCAGTTATGTCAAAGCTATTGTTCAAACATACCTGAAAACAGAAATAATTTCAATAAATCATCAATCAACAATCTCTCTTATATGATAAGTACAAAATAAAATACAAAAATACAAAGACAATCATAACGGTGTGTTGCAAACTAGATTCCTGGCAAAAGCTTGCTTGTAAATTTTGAAATTTACATGCAAGAAGAGGTGTACTTCCAGGCGAATGCTCCAGTTCTAAACAGATATGACACAATATATGCGTTTTTCAAAAGAAGAAAAAAAAAAAACTAACACAACATAACGTTAAAAACACAAAAACAAGTGACTGACCCATAATCAGAAATTATGCCACGTTGTAAAAAATGGAGAAATGTTCGAAAAGAAATGTTGAACAATCTATTTATAGTTGTTAATCAAATATATGATACCGGCAAATTTCAGCTATTTCTCTTACCTCATTTTCACTTCAAATGTTAACTCACATAAACTACAAAAATATTATATGCATATGTATGTGGGTGTGAGTGCACCAATCTCTCCAATCTCTCTCTTTCTCTCTCTCTACATATGGATGTATGCATATATATATGCCAAAAAATCTCTCTAAGCTAGAAACCCTTGCATATGTATTATTGTAGCTATGATTAAATCACAATCAAGATCAATCATACAATATCAATGTATAATATATAACAATAGCAAAACACATCATGATACAAGAAATCAAGAAACTTTTAACAGGTTAATCCCTACGATTGGCAAGATAACTTAGAACAACGATATCATAAAAGATTGATAGACATTAAGCATATCAAGCACACTCTGTCATCACCAGCCCTTAAAAACATTGGCTATTATTCTTTATTTTGACACCCGAGCAATGCCATTCAAATTGTCGGTTTAAGTGCAATCGTATTAAATTAGTACATAATTATCATGTTCTCCAATAATAGTTTATTTCACCATTATATACTATATTAATTCCAATCGTTCAATTTATCAGTTTCTTAAATCTTGATTAGTCCATCATTATATACCATGTAGATCCAATGTATCAATTCTTTATCTTAACTGTATAATAAATTTGCTTTTCATGTGCCCTTTTAATGATGTTAGATATACAAGTTTAATTTTGAAATTTTAGTCCAATATATATATATAAATTTTAATTTCACATTTTAGCTATGGGTCTGTTATATTGGTGTAAATAAGTCTAAATGTACTTTACCATAGCATTTTAGATTAATGCCACCACATTGATTTTGTATACTGCATTAATTGATTATTTACATTATTATACACTATTTCATTTTATTTCATTATTTAATTTATAATTAGCCTTTAGTTATTCACATATTAATTAAGCAAATATTGGTATCTCAAGTATTTCAAACTTAGCATATGTAAAACAATTCTGATATATTATTCTTATTAATGAAAACTGTGAATAACTATTTATTGTATCTGTATACTATATAGCAACTTTTTTTTATATGCGCTTGACCTATGTGCTATATGATAAGATTTCTCCTGTTTGATTCATTATAAACTGGTCTACTAGTAGAGAAACTCCACCCCCCTAAGAAATTTTATAACCCTAAGAAATTTAATAACAATATCATCCATGTTTACTGTCTATATTGTTTACCCCTTACCCCAAAAAGAAAATACCATTGTTCTCTTAAGCCTTGAATCTCTAGGTCTGATACGATAGTCCATAAATCAGAACAAAAAAAAAAAAAAAAAAATCAGTGACAGTTAAAATCTGCTTAGAATGTTTATTTACTAGCCTGTATGGTCTGGCTAAGTCAAAATGTTTTTTTGTATTCCTCCTTTCTACTTGGAGAGTTTAGATTTAATTATAAAAATATATCCTATTCAAATTTAATTTCATTATATTTCTAAATTTCTATGTCTTTGTGCAGCTGAAGATTGGTCTACATTTTATATTAGATGTAATGTTTACATTGTTCAATTAAATGGAGTCGCATGAAACGATCGCACGGGCATTACCTCTGGATATCCTTATTGCTTAGTTTGATTTATGTATATAAATATGTAGTATATATGATGCACGTGTATTTGTATATATGTATGTATACACACACACAGACAGACAGACATATATATATATATATATATATATATATATATATATATATATATATATATATATATATATATATATATATATATATATATGTATACACCTATATGAGTGTGTTTCTATGTATGTATATATATATATATATATATATATATATATATATATATATATATGCTTATATGAGTTTGTCTGTCGGTCCGTCTATATATGCATGTATGTATGTATGTATGTATGTATCTATCTATCTAGTAATTTGATTAAAATTCAAGGTGACAGTTTGTAGATATTCACCCCAGAAAGAGAAAGAGCGAATATTATTTTTGCATAGTAATACGGGCAAAAATGAAAATTTAAGTTTTTATTGTGTAAAATGTGTGGATATATTGTGATACCGTTTAGATAAATCATTCATCATACAATATCTCGCCTGATTTTCTTATCTGCAGAATTTGTTAAGTCGGTTAGTTCTGGAAGAAATGTAGGATATGCCTGAAGAAATAGTGTCTTTTGAAAAAACTTTTTGAATGAGACAATGTTTAATTGTTATTCTGATTAGCAAAATGTTTAGTCCGAGCAATAAATGAATAGGATAAACTGGGTTGTCTGCTCTGCTAATAATAACGATGTTGTTAGCGAGCGAAAAACAATCAGGTGGTAAATAATATTCGAAATGAAAATTTTCTTAAGTTAATTATTAAAGAATCAAACTAAACAAAAATCATTTACTGTGATCTGCGATAAGTCTGGAAAAGAGTTGTTGCTATAAAAAAATGTTTCTGATTTAGGTACAAACCAACAGCTTAAAATGGCATCGGTATTTGACAACTTCTTTATTTTATCAAAGCCGGGAAAGTAACATGT
This sequence comes from Octopus bimaculoides, assembly GCF_046866305.1. Taxonomy (NCBI): domain Eukaryota; kingdom Metazoa; phylum Mollusca; class Cephalopoda; order Octopoda; family Octopodidae; genus Octopus; species Octopus bimaculoides. The sequence goes on from NC_142928.1 coordinate 60,965,350, forward strand.
TGGGTTGATATCGGCAGGATTTGAACTCAGAATTTTAAGAGCCAAACAAAATATCACAAGGAATTTATTCGGAGGATTTAATGCCTCTGCAATATCACTGCTTTTCGCTTTTCATCGTACTAATAGTTTCAAGTTTTAGCACAGAGCCATTAGTTGTAAGAGATGGGGTAGTCGATCACATCGGTGCTCAACCAGTACCCATTTAGTCGACCTCGGCAGAATTTCAATCCAGAACATAAAGAGGCGGAAAAATGCCGTTAAGTATTTTGTTTAATGTTAAAGAAGTCTACGAGCTCGCGGCTTCACTTATATTACTGATCGAAATTTATAATAACCACCACGATAACGTCATTCATGTATCACAGACATCTTACTTTACGAAAGAATGAAACTATGTGGAATTCTCAACTTAAAATGTAATAAATATCTGTAATATATAAAATAGAGATGTCTGTGTATTCGCTTTTCACGTGAAATCGACTTCACCAAATGCTTCCATACTTGTGATGCATGAATAATTTGACCTCGGATAAATGTTAGGCTCTTCATTTGATTTTTTTATTAAAAATAAATAATATTGCTTTATGTTTATGATTCACTTCTTTAAAAAGGTTCCTCAATGTCAACTTCCGGTATTGACGTAACAACGGCAAAAAGCTTCACTCTTTATTTTCACGTTTTTGTACCAAGTGCTTACATACATGTGATGCAATGTCAACTTCCGGTATTGACGTAGCGTGTATGTAGTATTTACTCTCTCTCTCTCTCTCTCTCTCTCTCTCATAGACACGCATACACACACACCCACACACAAAGGTCTATGCATATTTATGCATGTACGTATACATGACAACAAACCTCTCTCTCTCTCACACTCTGACACACACGCACACACGTCCATTTCATCTGATGTGTGATACTCTGTGTGTGTGTGTGTGTGTGTGTGTGTGTGTGTGGGTACGCGTGCGTGCGTGAGGGGGTTCCACAATCGCCATTTATTTCAATTACTCTTGTGAGGATATTCACGTAAATCATTTTTTTCGTTTAATCCCCATTTTGATTTTCGTAAAAGTTTCCAAGTACCAATGAGGCTTTTTGGCGCATCTTCAATTTTCCCATTCATGATAGGCGCCCAGCCATCATTCATCTGAGAGTCCATCTACAGAATGTCCTCAAATTTCTATACAGCATATTTTGCTTTTTTTCATCCAGTATATAAGCAATAATTTCATTCCCGGGTGCCTCTGCTAGTTACATATAAATATAACTATGTATTCAATCTAGAATTTAAATCCTTTTTCATGTACATTTTAAAAGCAATACAACGTTTTTACTTCAAGTTCACATAAAACTTCCATTAAGCAACAGGTTCCTGAATATATTCACTCGTAACAAGTTGTGAATCAACTTTTACACCACAACATAAAATACATCTCAACATCTTACTAATTCTAAGAAACTTAGCGTAACCATTGGTAATAGTAACAAAAGCGTTCAAAAACAGTAAGAGAATTTTCAAAACAAGTTCACATCTTATAATTTAACCAAATATACAAATAAAAAAATGCAATATAACTTTTAATGATTCGTTGCGAAATACATCATTTGTTTTATTTCAAAACCATGTAGTTATTTAAAAATAATTAGTAAACTCTATGGAAAATATGGCATAAAGAGATCCATTTTGCAAATATTTTTGAATCTGATATCAAACACTATTTGCAAGACATAAAGAAAGAAATAGGCAAACAAATTAGCTCTTGAAAATTATATAAATTGATTCACATGTTACTCCAAAAATTGCGATCAATAACTTTGTTAATATACTATTTTGGTTTTTATTTCGGAAAAACCAGTGAGACATTCAAGCATATAATAGTTGTGGTATTCTGTGACATAATATCTAACATGCGTCAACGGAAGTATACATACAATATATAATTTGTATAACGGTAGACTTCATGTCTATGTAAACGCGGCACGCGCACATACATACATACATACATACATACATACATATATACATACATACATTCATACATACATACATATTATATATACATACATAAATAGTTAACTGTTCTGTTAAGGTAGGATCAACCAAGAAGTACGCTACCCAGTGAGAGATAAACATCATCTAATGTAGGCTGTCTTAGAAAATGGCTGATAGTATCTTGCTATTGATACACGTGGTTGACCTGAGTTTTACAACGCGCCTTGTCCAGCATTCTGAATTTTGAATACAACAAACTACACACCCAGATTCTATATGTTGGGAATACGTGCTGGGAGACACAAGTCGCATTCTAAACATCTAATTAACCACAGGTCTCAATGTCAAGAAAATATTAGTGGTTCTTACTTTAATACGGTGCACAAGAGATGTTATATATATGTATGTGTTTGTATAGCATCTATAAATAGGTTTGGCTGCACTCTTCAATATGACACTACTAACTACCTTTCCCACCCATCTCTCCCTTTATCTCTATCCTTGGTTTATCACTCAAACTCCCACCACCTATATACTACATACGCGCATTCCTTCCTACCCACTAGACCTTTTAACCTTATCTCCCCCTTCCCTCCTTCTCTCTATATGCTCTTCCCCTCTATCCTGTAAGATCAACTGACCATTAAAGTATACCGCTACCATCCTTCACCTCTATCTCTCCTCCATCCCCTTTCAAATTCTGTCTTCATGACTTGACCTAATTACCGCTCATCCTTCACTTGACTTGGCCATTCTTCAAGTAAACAAGCTAAAATCCATCGCAGTATGGCATATATTCACCTCTGCTATTTATGCTATATCAGCCTTTGTTCCAACATCTATTTCCGGATTATTACCATATGGATTAATTTACACGGATTTCTACACGGATTTTTACTACTGGAATGAAACTACACTTCAAGTACTGTTCTCTCTTTTTTCAGCGCATCACACTCTTTACCACTTCATACTAAAAATATCCGCCTATGGATATAATAATAGATTACTTTATTTTTTCTGTCTCCGATGAAGGGAAGTACTGGATCTTCCCAGAAACAGCTGTAAGACTCTATCCATAAAATACTTCTCCAGCCTCACCATTGCTCTCTTTATCTTTTTATTTTTATATATTTACATATACACACGCTAATATACGACTTATAATCCCCAATCCTGTTCATGCAACGACTGGGGCAAACTAGTCGGTATACAGCACTTACTCGGTATTACCTGTATCCTCTTGGGTTTGGTTAAACCCAATACCCTCCTCAACCATATATATATATATATATATATATATATATATATATATATATATATATATATCCACATAAATATATAAAATATGTAATGATAATTCGTCAACTGACTTAAGGTAATAGGTACGTACTACGAGTGCTCTCTTTGGTTTACCACTGTAACTCAGGTTTGAACTGCAACTGAACGGCGATGTTGAGACTGCTAATGAGAAGTGGCTATACGCGGTTTTTCCTTGAGCAGGTAGATTAAGATTAAACTATAAATGAAAAGGCAAACCGTTTGTCATAATTTTAAACGACGTTTAATTTAGATAGAGAATATAGATATACAGAGTTACTTACAGCTGATTCTAGAGTAACCGAGCGCGTGGATCATCATATTAAGTAAGGATTCGATAGGCTGAGTATCTCGTCACTGGAGAGGGTGACGTCAAGGAGATGTAAAAGCGAGGGAAATTCTCTAATCGAGCATATTTGTGTATTCCAGTTTGTCGAGAGCGAGAGAATGATCAGAGTAAAATAGGAATGCATTAGGTAAATCTATGTTCAAGTGGGAAAAACGGTTATACATAATATCCAATAGCAGCTTCAAATGAAAATGTTCGATCATAATTCATAGCTAGGAATAGCGGAAGTTACAATTCCAGTTTTAAATAGAGAATGTGTTGTGGTGAAATCCAAACACCCCTGTGGGGTAGCAAGTCAACTGCCTTAAGCCATATAAAGGCGCATGCCCACTGTCAGTGAATGACAGTGTGCTGTGCTTTTTTGGTGTTGGTAGTGGTTTCGTAAACGTGAGTTGAATTGTTACACATTGTTATTTATATATTTGTTGAAAGTCTCCTTGTGTAGGTGAACCAGAATTTGTTAAATTGTTGAAGTGTTGAATTTTCGTCGCTGTTTTTGCCTGGTTTTTGAAATTGTTTCTTCTCCATTTATGGGAGAAGTGAAGAAAAGAGGAGAGATGAAGCTTGTCGCAAGTTATGCATCCGCAACAACACAAGGTATAAATACCAACACCCTTGAAGTACGCGAGATAAAGATAGAGCCGAAGAACTGGAAGGAAGGAAGCAAATTGTTAGAAAATGAAGGGGCTAGTTTAACGCTGACTCCTCCAGAAGATTTGATAAACAATGTAGCGAAGAGGACGGTGGTGTACAGAACGTTGTCCACGTCCTCTCACAAGATAGAGGTTGCACCAATAGAGGCAATAGAGGAGTGCCTCGAAAACCTAAAGAGATTGACCACATTTTATACACGTGGAAGGAAATACGGCACAGTGGAGGTAAGGTTTGGCAACGAAGAAGAAGCTATAAGCCACTTCACTGCTGATAAGGACACCGGAATGGGTACTTCTGCCGACGTACTGTGGCAAACGCGTCGCCAGAGTAAGAATTGGCAGAGCGCCCCCCGAAATAAAGGAAGCATGGCTGGTAGCAGCCACGAAGCACGGAATGGAGGATGAGATGAAAATCCTAAAGATTACGCGGATGAAAAAGATCAAGTGATGGAGGTATGGCCTCGAGATGACGATACGGGTGAGCTTAAAAAGATATGTATGAAATCACATTCCCAGAAGACACGAGACTTAGAGTAGTAGTAGAAGGAAGACCACCAACATACTTTCTATGCGGTAAAAAAAGAGCACATGACAGTAAGGTGCCCTCAGAAGGAAAACGAAGAGGAGGAGCAGAAAGGTGAAGAACAGAGTGTCAAAGAGGCGGTACAGTTGACAGAGAAAGATAGAGTGGAGGAATCCTTCACAGTCGTGAATAAGAGGAAATGAAAAGAACGGGTGAGCTCTCCACCAGAGAGCCAAAAAAGGATGAAAGATATTGAGATGGAGGAGAAAAGAAACAGGTGCGAGACACCAGCAGGATTAATAATGGAAGGCGTAGAACCAGAAACATCATTACAACAAGATGTCGAAGGCCCCAGCACTATGGATTTTTTTACACGTAGTGAGGTCCCATGTGGAATGACTCACCTGGACAGCGCAATTCTGGAGCCGAAGCGAGCGGAGGTTAAAAAGAAATAAGTAGCATATGATCACGTATGTCAAAAGTACAGCAATAGAGCCCAAAATTACAAAATTGAAATCGATCATAAATGTAAGACTGCCTCCAGAGGAATATTCGGAAAAAAAACCCCAAAGGAATAATCATCGACAATGAGAGATTTGAGAAATTAAAAGAACTGTTTGGAGGTAGCAGAGACCCGTTGGGAGTAGAAATTGAGTCCGACGAACTACCACCGGGAGGGGAATTCTTGAAAGAATTGAAACCACTAATGAACGTTTAAAATAAAGGGCGAGTAAGTAATTTGTTTTTCTTTTAAAAAGGAGGAAAAATAGACTTTTAAAAAGACTTAAAAAAGAACAATATCAAAAAGGAAAAAAAAGAGTGTTTAAGAACGATTCATTAAATTGTATAACCTAACTGTTAAATGATACTGCTTCAGAGTAAGGCTCAAAGCAGCCATTCCATCATCATTAATTTTATCATTTTTATACATAATCATTTTCATTCGTTTTATGTCTTTTGTCCCCAATGTGGTGTTCTGTCTGTCCTTGTACTGTCCCCTCTAAATCAAGGCCGGAGTGCCAAATAAAGAAAAGCAATGTGGTGTATGCAGGCGCTTTGTGAAGACAGTCCTAGCGAAAGAATACATTTATCTATCTATCTATCTATCTATCCATCTATCTATCTATCTATCTATCCATCTATCTATCTATCTATCTAACAACTTACCTACCTACCTATCTCTCTCTCTCTCTCTATCTCTCTCTCTCTCTCCCTCTCCCTCTATCTATCTATACATACATACATATAGGCAAGATTAGAAGATGTGTACAAAATGTAACCTGACTGTCTGTCTGTCTGTCTGTCTATCTATCTATAAGTATAGATAAATACATTCATACATACATGCATACACACGCAAACACAAACACTTACACACACACACACACACAAACGCATTCATACACACACACACACACACACACACACACACACACACACACACACGTATATATAATTTGAAGCGGAAACTTTCAAATTTCCATTTGAGACCTAACTTCACTTTTCGGATCCGCAGGCAGGAGTGAGATTGTCACAATGTATAAAAGTTGTAAGAAACTGAAAACACTGGCATTTTTTTTTTGCCGGAACTTTCTATCGGTTTCAAACCTCACAAGTAAAGTTATGGTTTATGGTTAGAGGCACTAAATCACAATTGTGGTGCTAATGTTGTAATCTATTCCTCTAAGTAATCATAGTAATGGCACGATTATAAAACCCCGAGGGAGATATCAAAAGCCGCCATTGCCAATACAAGTCTTGTTTGATGTGTGGTTACATTAGCATATTTACATTCATCAAACAATGTAAGTGCTATCGATTCACTGCAAAAGAATAATATTTTGTCGCAAGTTTCTGTAGTTATATCAAATTACGATTAGTAAATTGATAGAAACTTTACGTTAGGAAATATTGTAAAAATAACTCGTTTATTGCCCATTGTTTTACATATGAAAACAAATAAGAAGGTCAGAAATACACAAAATGAAAATGCGCGTTTAAATGATAGAAACTGGTCAAATAGTTGGTTTATAGCGTATATGTTTCCATAGAAAGACCATAGAAACTGGTCGTTTAGTTGGTTTATAGCGTATATGTTTCCATAGAAAGACCATAGAAACTGGTCGTTTAGTTGGTTTATAGCGTATATGTTTCCATAGAAAGACCAATAACAGTTAAAGATAAAAATTTACAAACAAAATTTGTTCTTCGAAATTATAGTTCAATATTTTCTAATGAAATGGCGATTGCTAGCAATGTTGAATCATTTTTTAAGGTTAAGGAGTATTAAATATGTTTCTGTTTTTATGAGTTATTAATGAAAAACAGAAACCGAGATCCTATGACCGTGAGTCCGCTGCCCCAACCACTGGCCCATTGCGCCTCTCTCTCTCTCTCTCTCTCTCTCTCTCTCTATATATATATATATATATATATATATATATATATATATATATATATATATGTGTGTGTGTGTGTGTGTGTGTGTGTATTCACATACACGTAAATACGCACACACACAAACATAAAAATGTACCAAAATATATTTCGACTCTGAATTCATTTTGTCATATTTGAATATATATAGATTTGTATTTTTTAAAGAAAAAAATAATGTAAACATATTGAGAATGACAAATATTGATATCATATTACAAGCGTAAATATTGAAACGAAATGAAAAAAAATATAAAAATATCTAGGTAAAGATCATAATACAAAGAAAAATTTATCGAGAGGGAGCAGAAAAAGAAAAATAGAACGAGAAAATATTTGACGAAAATGAAGCTTTATAACATACTATAAATATACCGTCATAGTGCGTTGACGTGTCAACACGTTATAAATATATATTCTGAAATTATTTGTGCATAAGTTACATTGTGTCCTATTTGGGTATGCTTTATCAATTGAGGATGCATGTTTGTATATATATATATATATATATATATATATATATATATATATATATATATTCATACTTCATTAGAGTCCACACAGGCACACACACAAAGAACAATGTAGAAGAAGGGTGAGAGAGAGAGAGAGGGGGAAGGGAGACAGACAGATAGATAGATAGATAGATAGAGAGAGAGAGAGGGAGAGAGAGAGAGAGAGACAGAAGATTTTGGTAGTATGAAAAGGTAACTAGAACACAAAAAATGTCTCCATCATTTTTTAACTGTTACTTGTTTCACTCACTTGACTGACTGAGGCAATCCTGGGGCACCACCTTGAAGGGTTTTAGACGAACAAATTGACCCCAAGATTTATCTCTTTTTAAGCCTTGAACTTATTCTCTCGGTCCTTTTTCCGAACTGCTACGTTAGGGGGACAAAAATATACCAACACCTGTTGTCAAGCGGTGGTGGCGGAACAAATACAGACAAGGAGCCGCACACATACACACACATACACTCACACACATGTATATGACGGGCCTTTTTCAGTTTAAGTCTTCCAAATTCACTCAGAAAACTTTCGTCGGCCCGAGGCTACAGTAGGAGACACTTGCAAAAGATGTCAGTTAGTGGGTTTGAACGCGGAACCATGTGATTAGGAAACAAGCTTCTTACGACACAACCATGCCTGTGCTTGTACATGTATATATATACTTTTATATTTGACTGTCAGATGTTTGAAAGCGTTTTTTATTCCGTGCATGTCGCTTCGATATGTGCCATGCAGGAAAGTCAATTTGTGACTTCAACAAATTATATATTATATATAATATGATGTGCGTGACTACACATTTATAAATGTCGATTAATAAATTATTGTTATATTCAGACAAGCTTATGGATAACAACGGAACATTAACTCATCGGAGGACTCAATAGGGACAATACTGCCAAATATATTTTAAGGTTGACTGAGTCTTCAAATTTCACACGCGCAAAACCATAAGCACAAACACACTCACATACATATGTATCACATCACACTCACACACAGACGCACACACAGACACACACAGATTCACACACAGACGCACACACAGACACACACAGATTCACACACAGACAGGCACACACATACACACATACACGGACACATTATATTCATACATCAATTCAATTTGGTTATGAACCTTGTAGATCTACAGGTATTAGCTACCAACGCTTTTACAGCAAAAGACGTGCGTATTACTCTAAATGCATCCGGAATTCCGTGAATATCCGTGGTCCATGTACAAAACTGTAAAGAAGAGACAGTGGATTGAGCATACATGCTCTATTGCATAATATACAATTGACACATCTCCAAGTAACCTGTAGATACTCGCCAAAATATTATTATACAATATATGAAATATATTAAATATTATATTGCATCAGTGTTATATCAGCAACTTTGGTAAAGACACATTAAGTATGAACGCAATGTGTATGCTATCCAAAACCTATATTGTTTTCTTTACTCTAACGATATTTTCTTTTCTTCATTTAATCATGTTTTTTTTTCTTCATTCAATGTTCTTTTTTATATTATTTACATTATTTACGTTCGATGGATATTTGTCCTTCATTTGTTTTCTTCATTCAATCATATATGATACATATACATATATATTATATATGATTTTGAAGTTAGAACATAAAGAAAAACAAAATGTTGCTAAGCATGTTGCCCGGCGTACTACGTATTTTGTTAGCTTGCCTCGTTGCAATTATATGCCCGTGGGCATCTGGCGTAGTGTTTATGAGCGCGGGCAAATAACCCCATGATTCCGAGTTCGATTCCAGGCAGTGACCTGAATAATAATAATAATAATAATAATAATAATAATAATAGCAATAATAACAACAACAACATCGGAAAAAATACCTTAGGAATGAGAACCCAGGTTCGAAATTTCCCCAAGACACCTGATGAAGGCTGGAGGGTATACCAGCCGAAATATTGTGTTAGCAACACACAAGATAAAGACAAATATCCGTCAATTGTAAATAATGTAAATAATGTATATAATACCTCATCTCTTAAAAATAGAACTGTATGTTACATTATATTATGTTATATTATATTATACTACATTGTATATAGAAGGGTGCTTTTTGGGGGAAATGAAGGTTAATTGCTTTATCAATTGAACAAATTGTATAGGAAATACCAAACATATGGCTGCTTGTAGTTTACGAGATATCTCGAGAAAAGAGAAAACGTTTCAAGTGTGAGGACGTATAACATTGAGATAATTTTGATTTACATTAATCTTAGCTACGTAAATTGGGGTGTCGAAAATTATTTTGGCTGTATATAATCTCTGTATGAGAAATTACTTTTAGTCCTCCGGAAAGCCTGAAATATTTTAGGAGATTATGTAATTATCTCGTGATTGCCCTTAGAAGGATTATGTTAAATTTGTCTCTATATTTGGGTGCTACTGTTTCTAAGGCGAAAAACTGTATAGTAAGTAGGAACTGGAAGTTAATCTAGATTTGGTTATGTTGTCTGTCTATTGAACTTTTGCAGATTGTATAGTTATAAAGAATGTCTACAACCGGTTCTTCCTATGTAGTGTGTTTATATATGGCACTGATACATGCGTCATTGAATATAATATGATGGGCTGAAGCAATAAAGAAGAAAGTAGATGATGTATCTAACTGGATTCGACGAGTTCGATGCATTGATGGTGAACTTTTCTAACTAGATAGGATGAATATGTACGCGTGAGAGCACGCGGTGAAAACATCTCCAACACCAGTATTATGTGAGTGCAAACCATATAATCATAGGGCTTTATGGGACTTTGTTTAATGTCACTTCCTGAAACGACTCTTCCAAGTAAACGTTCCTCTGACCAATATGGTTACAAAATACCATCAAACAACTCATCGTGGATTGTGCAAGCGGAAATGAAACGTAAGTTCGTTGTATCCTTGAGAAAGACACATTGGCTCAGAATCCCTGCATTCTATTTACTTGTAAACGGGTACAAGCGGTAGCGCTACGAGATAAACTTTGAGGAGAACTATTTTATCTATCCTGTCTCTCATTTTCTCTTGATATATGTGTGTGTGTATGTGTATACACATACACATTCATATCAGGAGCTTGCACTAAGTAGCGTTGAATCAGATTTAGTTACGTACATACATATTTAACATGCTCAATTACAGTCGAATATGGGAATACAATACGGTGCAGAAATTGTTTCGAAAGAACTTTATAAACAATAAGGGTGTAAACATACCACTACTGTTCGATATATGTAGCTGATAAAGAGAAACTACGCAGAAGAGCCTGCACTCTACTGCCTGACGACGTCATTCGTGGTTTGGTGGTGTGTTTACGTCCATTTTCCCAATAAATATACTATGGGAAACAGGATAAATGGAATGGTAGTACATTGAGTTGTGTACTAAACTTCTTAGAATAAGTTACATGTAATTACACCATGAATTCAGATCCCTTGGGAGAGAAAATACCTTTCATCTCCCATGAATCCATAAAATATGTTCCGATACTGTACTGTTAATTCAATTGACTATGCGTCCCAAAACACATAAATTTGTCGCTTTCTACCAATAGAAGAAATCATTATATTGAACATGGTTGATTCTCTATCTCATTGATTAGTTGTTAAATCTAAATTATACAACTGTTAATACAAACGAAAGAACAATGAGTGGAATTTATTTTGTCATGATATTGATTGATTATTCCAAAACTTCTAGACGTACCTTTCAGTTTTATTCAGGACAGTTTTTCTATTCAGTTTGTCTTGTGTAAGCATACAGAGATCGATAACTCGATGATTGAAGAATTAAATTATGTTGGCTAAAACACGGTGTTCATTGAAATACAAAGCAATGTAATGTTTAATATATAATCCATAATGAAAACCAGAAAAAAAAAGTTATCAACAAAAAAAAAACTTATATCCATTGATTGCACAAACTTATTCAGTTCTCTAGTGTTAAGGTGCATAAAAAGTTTTATTGGCAGACGTTGCTTCTCTGAAGATTGCCTGTGTTGTAGTTACTGTATGCTCTTCATATGAAAATCTCGAGCCTTTTGGAATCGGTTATAGTATGAACTCTGCGAACTTAGAAGATACGGTCACAGTTCTAAGGCGACCCTGCAAGGCCTTCAATTAAGTTGTCTAACTTTTTGAAGGATTCGGGTTGTTGTTGTTTATCGCAACAGTATAAAAGAAACAAAACACAAAAAAAACTACGGATTCTTTCCTTGTTCAGATAAAGTTTGAAGGTTTATATTGGTACTATAATTACTGAGCCTCTAAGTAGACAATGTGTTTCTTAATAGTCTTACACGTGGAGGCTTAATTAACTAATTAGATCAATTTTGGAGAAATGTTTCAGCGAACACAGATTTACAGCTTCATAAAATATTGTATGTGATGGCAGTGGTGCAAGCATGGCTGTATAGTTAAGGCTATCTTGCGCAATTTCATGATTCGGAGTTCATTTCAGCTGCATGGCTAATCAGTGAATGCTGTATTAACCTTGGAAATAGATAATTCACTATGAAAGATGTTCTACTGCTGGAAACTGTGCAGAAGCCATTTTTATTTATATTAAATTGTGAAGGTACTGTAGAACTATATACCTATATATTTTATTATTTTTATCGGCAAAAGATGCATTGTAACTGAAGGGCCGAAGTGGCATACACCAACTCATCGCTCATCGAATCATTTACAACTTCATTCAATTAAAATAATAAAGTCTGTACATTGTTATGTATGTATGTATGTATGTATGTATGTATATATACATATATGTATATATATATATATATTTATGTATGAATGTATGTGTGTATGTATATATGTATATATGCATATGTATATATATGTATAAATATATATATTTATATATACACACAGGCACGCACACACACACACACATATATATATTTATATATATAGATATGTATATATGTATATATATATATATATATATATATATATATATATATATATATATATATATATATATATATATATATATACTTGTATCTCATCGGTCATGAATGACCATGGGATGCACCTTGAAAGTTTCCTTCCGAGGCATACATCTGAGCAAGATTGTTTATGGAAGACGAGTTGTCGCCCAAGCATATCACTGTCCGCTCTCCACAGCACCGATGTTATCCAAGGGAAAAGCAAGCGCTGTTACAGCTTGACACCAGTGACGTAGCATCTCATTTCTACAGCTGTGAACTAGAGCGACGCTAAATAAAGAGACTTGCTAAAGAACACGACAGCCCGGTCCGGGAATCGAACTCACTACCTCATGATTTTGACCCCGATAATATATATATACATACCCACACACACATCACACAAATAGACATAAGCACACACATATAGACACACACACATAACTATTTCCATCACTTGGTTCATATTTTGAGATGTAATATCATTTCAAAATATGCATTATTACAAATTCTATCTATCTATCTATCTATCTATCTATCTATCTATCTATCTATGTGTATGTGTGTGCGCATGCGTGTTTATATATATATGCATATATTCTATATATACATATATTCATATTCTTTATATATATATATATATATATATATATATATATATATATATATATATATATATATGTATGTATATATAAAATCTTATATATATATATGGCAATTTCTGTCTTTCTGTCTGTCTGTCTGTTAACATCTTCCTGCCTAAACAGCGAACCAATCTTCAGCAAACTTTGCATACATGTTTAACTAACATCCAGTTCATTTATAGGCTAATTACATTTCAATAAAAGACTATAACGTGCCCTGTAGTGGGGTTGGGCTGATTATATCTTAAAATAAGAAAGGCGCAAAGAGTAGTAATGCAAAGCAATATGGTAACAGAGTGATGGTCACTGATATCATATAAGGGCAATCATTGTTGTCTAAGCGACAAATATGTATTGGCAATGGGATATAACTTTAATACAGCTGTCATATACACGTGACACTGCAGACATACTTTCGTAAATACATAGATACATGCGTACACACACGCACACATGCACATAAGTAACTTTTAAAACGTCTGGGAGGAGAATAAGGTGGGTGTGAGGAATACGTAGATTTAAGGAGAGAGGGGGTAGGTAGCTTTTCTGCTGTCCATCGCAAAGAAACACTCGCACACAGACACACATAAAATACACACACACACACACACACGCACAAACACACACACACAAACACACACACACAAACACACACACACAAACACACACACACACATATATATATATACGTACATATGTCTTCTATACACCATTTAAAACTCGTGATTACCTGTGTGTACGTTTCTAAATGTGTGTGTCTGTGTGTTTGTGTGTGTCAGTGTGTGTGTTTTGTCACGTCCTATAACTGTCAGTCGCTCTGCCAGTCTTCCCTGTTACTGTCACATATTTGGTATTTTCCACGTAAAATCCGATTTTGTTACTTATTTGTTCCAGAAGAATTGCAGAATGATATTACTGAGGTTTAAAATTTCACCATTTTAACCTAATCAGAAAACAGGATTTGGAAGCTTGCATGATAGCTGTCTATCACAAAATGAAAGCAAAATCATTCGGAGGAGTAATTTTTATTAAAGAAATGAAATCAAACCATTACTACGACCAAAGTTGTAAGAACTTCTAAAGTTTTAATGAATAAAATCATGTGAAACGATAGAATAGACATGGAAATAATTTAAAAAGGAAAAAAATCTTCACCGAAGCATTTCGGCGAAAAATTGCACAAATTTGTCCTGATCAAGTGGCCTATCTGTCGGGAAAGTCATGGTCTGATATGGAAGAAACAGAAAATTATAGAAGACCTTTTATTATAAAAATCGCCCTGCAACGACGGACTATTCAGCTAGTACAAATAATATATATATATATATATATATATATATATATATATATATATATATATATATATATATATATATATATGTGTGTGTGTGTGTATATATATATATATATGTATATATATACGTACAGAGAGAGAGAGAGAGAGAGAGAGTAGTGGTACAACAGGGCACCGATGTTTATGTGTGTGTATATATATATATATATATATATATAGTAGTAACGGAGAAAGAGGAATTTCGATTATCCCCACATGGTAAGTTGTAATATATATAAGAAATTAAAAAAAGGAAAATACACTCACTTTACTTAGTTTTAATATAATTTTTAATATATCGACCGGTTTCATTTTCGCCATTCATGATATTATTGTTTACTTATCTAAATATGGATTTTCTTAAGAAGAAATTTTTGTCCATTTGTCTATGTTGTGTGTGATGATATTTACGAGCGAATGGATTCACAAGAAATTACATATTCAAATACGTAAACCATAATATCATGAATAGCGAAAGGGAAACCGGTTGATATATTAAAAATTATATTAAAACTCTGTAAAGTGTGTGTATTTTCCTTTTTAAATGTCTTATATATATATATATATATATATATATATATGTGTGTGTGTGTGTGTGTGTGTGTGTGTGTGTGTGTGTGTGTCTCTGTGTGTGTATAGATAAGTGCATACACATGATTAATTCTTCACGTATTCTAAGTATCTGAAGGTATATGGAACCCCCTCGTAGCTCCAATAATTCACAGATTCACTCAGAGCCGCATGGTCCGATTTATGAGTGAATTAACATGTCATGAAGTTATCTCCGGATGAATGTTATGAACAGACATCCACTATGGACTCATTGTAGACGAAGCTCCTTAACTCTTTAGCTGCTGATCTAAGAATAGTTAACTCCATAGAAATCTTGCATCCTGAAAACTACTCGATACGTAATACTCTTTTCACCAGACACCAAGGCCAATAAAATAATATTCATTGTACAGGTTGTTATGAAGCCATTACACTAAAACAAAGACGATCGCCCTTTCTTTATTAATCCAGTATCGATAGGAAAAGTGGCTGAGGCAACGGAGATAGGAGGAGCACGCTCTTGGAATTCTGCTGTTTTGACATTCCACAAAGGCTACTATTGAGGAATAGTTATTTTCAACAGATTTCGGGAAGTTATGTATTTAGTAATCCTACTAAATAAACGACAAATTATTAAATTAAGATTGTGCGGATGTGTCTTACTGATTCCTCATTCATTGAAGCGATAGCAGAGTCTCCATACTGATATGTGCATAGACATGTGAACATATATGTATGTTTATCTATATGTATATACACTTATTAATATGTGCATAGAAATATATGTGAATGCTTGCGTATATAGGAAATTAGGGATATATACGTGTGTACATCTCCCTACACACACGCGCGGGCGCACTCACTATCATATGCCTATGAACATATTTAGTTTGTGTGTGTGTGCCTGTGTGTATGTGTGCGTGTTTGTGTGTATGCGTGTGTGAGTGTTTGCTTTATATACTAAAATGTTATGTCGAACTAAAAATAATCTTGTGATATTTTGCTTCGTCTCAGTTACATCCGTTGATGTTCCGTCAACCTTGTCTTCAAAACTCCTACGATATCGACATAAAATTACCTGATAGCGTACTGAGATCAATAAAATAGAATGAAGCTTTTGAAAGCGGGCCACTTCATAGCCACAGACTAAATACCGAAACCAGTGAAAGCTAAAAATCTAAACAAAAGTACAGAAAAATGTCTTACTAGAAATATATTACAAATTTGAATAGTTAGTCTTGCGTTTCACCATTATCACATATGAAGCTTTATGTGTACAATAAAACATGTTATATCTGAAATCTAATACTTAAAAATATTTTAATAACAGCTTCATTATCTGGCAGTACACATAACATAAAGCATACACACGCACAAACCATAAAATCTTACGGAAATAGCATGGAAGCAATATGCAAATCGATGAAATATATACTGAAAATATTAAACACTAATTAACTGCCATCAAATATATAACATGATGTGACATTCCGAAGAGAGTGTCAAAACACAACACATGTTTATCGAAAACCTATACCCATGGATATCCATCAAAATTACGAGCTCCAGCTTCC
This sequence comes from Octopus bimaculoides, assembly GCF_046866305.1. Taxonomy (NCBI): domain Eukaryota; kingdom Metazoa; phylum Mollusca; class Cephalopoda; order Octopoda; family Octopodidae; genus Octopus; species Octopus bimaculoides. The sequence goes on from NC_142928.1 coordinate 60,982,202, forward strand.
TTTCAGTGTCATGAAAGATATCGCAAGATACCTAGAGAATGAGAATACAACTATCTGCTTTATTAATAGTGTCCATAAGCTAGAAATATTTAATCCTGAATGTGCATTACATAGCACACTCATCCTATCTCTTTCTCAACTTTCTCCCTCTCACACATAACATACATGATACCTGTAACCACTCAAAAGGATAGAGAGAGAGAGAGAGAGAGAGAGAGAGAGAGAGAGAGAGAGAGAGAGAGAGAGAGAGAAGAGAGAGAGGGAGAGAGAGAGAGAGAGAGAGAGAAAGAGAGAGAGAGAGAGCAGAATAACTTAGAAATTAAGTAGAATAGATAGTAAATCCTCCTTATCGTAAAAGTCTATCTAAGAAGATATAGCTTATCTGTAATCAATATAAATCAAGAACAGTGTTTTAGAGTAATACTACAGTCTGCGGACGTCTCACTAGAATTAAGGGATGAATTCAACAATTGCATTCATAACAACTCATTCACTTGTGATAGTATTTACAAAACAGACAGGACGCCGTTTAAGATAAGAATCACATGAAAACGTTAAGCTCCAATTAGAGATGAAACATAATCAGGAATAAGATAACATGTACCATGTAAAAATGCAAATCAAGCTATATAGAGCGACAAAATTATTTTAATGTTAGAAATATTACTGTAGTTTTTCCTTTCTTGGAATTATTTCCCCTTTACTTTGAGAGACGTGAGCAATTAATGATTCCCATCTTTCATACCAAGAGGCCAACTTCATTTGATTGAGACTTTTCGCTTTCGACGTCCCTTATCTGATTAATTTAAATACCTGCTATTAACCGACTTTTGTTATTTCAGCTACCTCATTATGCAAATTACTACTGGTCAAAAGTCTACATAACACTTTGTCTTCACGTAAAAGATCTGTCGATTTTTCTAGCGTATTTTAGATTAACGAGGCGCAGTAATGTCGTAGATAACCTTTTGCCTACCAAAAAAATGTTCTATAAGCATGTATATAGATTTTGTTAAATTGGAATACTGCTAGCAATTAAACTAGGATTTTGTTCTCTTTTTGTAACTAAATAGGATATTGAAATTAACAGAGAACTTTTCGCCTTTTCTTTCTGTACATTATTGCTTACCTGTATTAATTGCTGTTTGACAGAGCTTTATTTAGTAATTTATTATAACAGCTTTCCGGCTTTCTTTTAAAGTTGTTCTTTAGCTCCAATGTGACTTAAATAAGCAAATCTATGAATAAAAGTAATTCATCCATGACTGTCTTGTGATTTCATCAGACGTAACATACTTAGGTCTGCATTATTCAGTGTGTTTTTACATTTATTATTCTTAATTTATCGCAAAGAGGATGGGAACGACCGTTGAAAATTTGGCTTATATTTCTATTGGGTTGGCAACTAAGTTCCTGTGGTTTTTTTTAATTAAACATTTTTAAAAGGTTTAATAAAAACTAATTAATCAATAATGTATTCACCCTTGTTATTTACAACTTATTCTCAGCGTTCAACAAGATTTTTAATACCTCGTTGGTAGAAATCACCCGATTTCGACTCGAAAAATTGATCCAACCAAGCTCTCAATTCTGCATCAGCATTGAAGAAACTCCACGCGTAGCATTTGAAAGAGATCGAAAGAAGTGGAAATTCGTTGGTGCCAAATCAGGACAGTACAGAAGGTGTGTTAGAACTTCGCAGCCATACGTTTGAATGGCTTCCTTGGTCATATTGGCGATATGAGGGCGGGCGTTGTCGTGCAGGAGTTAACTCTATGCTGCCGATTAGGTCTTTTCTCTTGAATAGCCGTGTTGAGTCATTCCATCTGTTGAACATAGAGTTCCACGTTGACCGATTGGTTCCGTTGAAGCAATTCGTAATGGATAATCACGTCCCAGTCCCACCGTAAGCAGAACATCGTTTTACGCGGATGCAGATCTTGTTTCACGCGTAGTGTTGCTTGTTTACCGGGGCTAAGCCATTCCTTACGATGCTTCATATTGATGTATAGGCACCATTTTTCGTCACCAATAACGATTCGGAAAAGAAACCGTTGCATGTGTCAATGAGTTGAGCGATGACGAGCAAGCAAACCAGCGGAGATTGTGGCTCGTTGATTTTGTTGTTACCACGTAAAGCATGCGGAACCCATGCTCCATACTTCTGAACCTTTCCCATCGAGTTAAATGCTTCTCCATAGCAGTGTCGGAGCATTCCATTTTCTTTGCCAGTTCCCTTGTCGTTTGACGAGAATTTTCGTGCAAAGGTTGGTTTAATCGCTCTTCATCGAACTCAAGTGGACGGCCAGAACAAGGTGCGTCTTTGAAGTAAAAAAATTTCCATTTTTGAACTTGGCATACCAATCATGAGCGGTTCTTTCAGCTATGGCACCCTATCCATACACAGCACAAATGTCGCGAGCAGTTTTTGCTGCCTTAGAAACTTGATTAAAAGCAAAAAGAGGCAGTGTCGAAAATGCTCATTTTTTAAAACTTGATTAAAAGCAAAAAGAGGTAGTGTCGAAAATGCTCATTTTTTTAAAACTTGACATTCCATTTTAATGATCAGAAAATAAACAAAAAAAAACCATTTTATGTGCTCTAGACTTGTGCCCAGGTATTTATTCTAGGATTGTGTTGATATATGTATTCTATGCTCATACTGTAGGGATGTATAGAGCTATATAGTCTGAGCTTCTTTGGAGACGATTATGATCTAGGTTTATATTAACTTACACAATTTTCGGTTCTGTTGAGTTACGTCTTCTTGGTTTGCGTTGAAACATGTTCTTTAGATTGTACATTGTGAGGCGATAATCGTATTATTTATTTTACAGGCATTTCCAATAGTGTTTTCATGTATTGTTTCTACGCTATTTGTTATTTTATGGTGTTGGGCCATGACTTATTCTGTTGACAGAGGACTGTGAAGTCAATAGTATTCACGGTGCTGCACTAAGACTAATGTTATCAATATATTACTGATTGCTATGTTGCTTTTGCATATTACAAAAAATGTTGTGTAAATAGTGATTGCATCGGACTTATATCGAATCTCATGCTGCTCTGTTATGTGGATATGCAGCTAAGTATTGCATTTTGTAGTTTCCACTTTCGTTCGAATATTGATTCGTTCTAACCGTGCCGCTATGAATTATTTAGTTATTATTTGAACTCAATCATAATCTTCCAAATGACGTCAGTTATAGTGATAATGTTGATGACTTTGATTGGAATAATAATGAGTAGTTGGAAGCAGAGGAATAAGAAGACAAGTACGATGCTGGTAACTATGACGATGATGCAATTACAACAAAGTTATTTTTGATAACTAACGAGAATTTATGATACATAGAAGGAGTGTGGCAAGAAAAAATTTAGTAACGGCAGTTGAGAATGTAATTATTTGAAAAATCGTGCTGGAAGAGGATAAAAATCACGAGAAAATATTGCCTACAATATATAAAAGAATAGAGAAGAAATATTCTTTTCAATTGCGTTGTACAAGTTTATAACAAAGCATGAAATAAAGATAAAAAATATATTCTGCGAAAATGCTCTAAGATAAATTGAGATTACAAATTTAGTAAATACCGTCGAAATTAATCCATGAAGGAAGGCGGTGAAATATTTTATCTTTGAAGTTTGAACATTAGAAATCAAACAAAACCAAAAAAAAAAAAAATCGTTGCGGTTTTCAGTTTCAAAGTTAGATTTTTCAGCCTAATTTGAGACTATTAATTTTGGCACAATACATATCTCTATAGTCTATTGTCTATTATAGTTGTGAGGGAAATGACTTGATGACATCCTCCTTACTCTTAAATTAAAGGTGACATCTCTAACTCATTTCTGAGTTCAAACCGAATAGAATGTCTAAACGAAAATAAGAGGAATGGCAAATGCGTGAGATTTGCACCACAGATACATGTTTCAGTAACGGATTATGAACGACTTATACTTTAAGAATGTGAGCTTACGAGAAAAGCTCAATGTAACAACTCGATGTTTTCAAAACGGTTACGAAATTTCCCACCATGACGTTTTAAATAATAATATAACGATAAATTGCAGACTGTGGTATTGATCTTACCAGTAGGAACTCTTTTAATTATACATCTGATCGATCACCTTGAGTTTGAGCAACACCAACTGATTTATTAAAAATATGGAACGGCTATTAATAGTGCACTTTACTACATAACACATTAGTAAACTTTACACAAAATAGGTGCACAATCTTTACTTTAAACTTGACCTATTCTGCACATTACTCTTATTAATTCCACTATCTCCATAAATAACTTGTAACTTTCTGTGGATGTCAGAGAGCCACTAATTCATCTTCACTTTGATATTGTGTTTTTCGCAAAGTATATGACTAAATGCAGATCATTATAAAATTGAGAACTCCCTCGTTTGAATTCTCGGGCTTTTCTTCCATTATGAATGGAAAGAATAACGAAACATTATGAGTCTGCCTAGAGGTAATTCAGTGTTTTTGCACCTGTTTTATGCTGTCTGAATCTCTGTCTTGTCATAATTTGAAAAGGTTAGTAAGTTCATCTTAGTCTATATGCTTGTTCGCGATATTAACGATATGACAGCGTGAAAAACTGGTATATTTGTCAACAATTAATCGTTGTTGTAATAGAATTCCATGCTACATAATATATCGCTTCACGCAACTGTAATTATATCATTTGTAAACGCCATCAAAGCTACTATAATACTGTGTAACGTACGCGGTCAGGAATGACGTGTCCTATAAAATCTGCTCAAATCAGGATAATCCAATCTCGACCAACTGTTGCATGTTTCATAAACTACCACTCGGACACTTATGATTATTGTATGTTCTATGTTTATAAGAAATGAAGATATAAAACAAGAATACAAGGCATATTAACATAGGATTTGGGGGAAGAAGGAATAATATTTATAGCATTTTGGTTTTGAGGAAAAAATAAATTTCTTACAAATGTCACTACCTTATAAATACTAAATCAGCTAAGCAAACGACCTTCTCTAAACAAATTAAAGACTCTATAACATATTCAGGACGCTGTTTCAGAAAATTATCACCGATCTCTTTGAGCATATAATTGAAAAATTTAGCAGGGGAAAAATGAGTAAGACGAGATAAGGTAAATTTGCTTCTTCAGTTCTCCAGAATTAAATCTGAAAACAGACCCAGACACATCAGTATCCCTCCTTATACATCAGAAAGATCAGAAATGCAACAAAACTTTAAAATATCTGGGTCAAATGAAAGATAATCATGGAAAAGTGGCACAAAATATGAAATTATCGTAACTTGACTAAATTTAAAAGCTTAACGTAAAACATTCTCTATAACTGCTTCAAGATGTGCGGGAGTGGTTCTCTTCCTGATATATTTTACGCACCATGTTGTTAAAGAAACTATATTATAGAAATGACTCATCTTGACTCAGTTTAGACATCACATTTTGAAAACTGAAAATTAACAAATTAAACAATAGTGTTGGAGAAAAATTGACTTGGAATCCAAGAGAGAATAGAATATCAATTTTTAAATACAAAAATTATCCAAATATTTTATTAGCTACCTCAATTACAATCAGATCAACGTAGAGGAAAATTTCTTTAAAAAAAGTAACTGTCACATGACTATGTTTCAAACTCTTTCAATTTCATCAACAACTACACAGCCCAATTTTACTCTCAAATATGATGTAATAGTAAAAAATAATGACGCAATACTTGCAACGTAGTGGTTTTGAACAGACAGGGAGAAAATAACGAAAAATCAGATGATACTACTTTTGACCCAGCCACCAATTTTGCTTCCCCACCATTCGTAGCGTCAAAAATCTCACCAACAGTCGAAACAGAGTGAGAAATAAAGCAATAATATTTCAACATTCATTGGAGGTGAATTTGATGCAGTCATCTTAGTACTAAACTGATGACATTCAAAACAACCCTCACTGAACCTTACACATAATATTAAACCAAATACCAAAACTTCTTTAACGCCATGTATCTATTACGACAGAATCTTTTTACCACGTCTCTTCTGATCTTTTGAACATGATGACCGTGTGTACGCTATGACGATGATGATGATGATGATGATGATGATGATCATCATCATCATCTTCATCATCATCATCATCATCATCATCACAAATACGGATCAATAAACAAAATAAAATGCACTTTGAGAAATGTAAAAGATTCTGACCGGGACAATTTACATAAAGAGAGAGAATATCAATTTGCTAAATTTAATAGCAGCTCAGTTTAAAAATTGATACTGCAAAAACAAATAAATAAATAAATAAATGATTAGATAACTAAATAAATGATTAAATGAATAAAGTAGATCTAAAATGGCATAACCTGAGGAAGTATTGTATAACCAAATTTCAGTACTGAAACGGTCAATATAATAAAAGGAAAAACAACCTCAAACCAACACAATTGCCAGAAATGAAATTGAGCATTAAGTAGTAAATCAAAGACTTTACTTAAAAAAGTGAAAACTGACGTGTATTTGCAAGCAATTAAAATCACAAACAAGTAGCATGATATTAAATAAAATGATTAGTAGGGTAACTACACTTGAAACGACCCATAACACAAGGGCAAACAAATAGATCAAATATTTTAAAAAAGAAGACCCCTTTTCAAATAATCAAGGCCTCGATACCTTTATCCTGTCAAATAACAGGAAAAGATATAACGAAATTATAATGCAAAACATAAACCGCCATACTCCACAAAATTACAAACACATTAAAGCTTCTAATAATGAATATCGTGCACATTAGCATCCTTAACTATGGCTATCAATACTGAAAAGTTCTTGAAGTTTGAAAATTATCATAATACTATGACTTAATTCTAACACAAAACTGAAGCAGCATCTGACAGATGTGTCGTCTCCTATGCGTATTTATCAAGATTTTATTGAGAAATACTCACCCTTAACATCCTCAAAACACACATTCCTTCTTCCAACTAGCAACACGAATTCAGACATTAATATTTGAAATATGATACACAAGTACAATATGTTGGAATTAACTTAACTCTGTTCACAACGTTCATTTTAGCCCTATTCCTTACTAAGAAACTAAAATGAACATAATACTTCAAGATCTTATTAAGAAGTAACGTCCATTAATGTCTATCGAACCCATTTTTTATGTTACTACTCATATGTCAAGTACAGTGTTCACTATATTTAAAACAACTATTTGAGTTTTCAACAATTCTCTTTAATAGTGCGTTTATACATTTACAAATGCCAAATAGTGCGTTTATACATCTACAAATGCGACTTTGAGTCACATCTTCACATTATACCCACATAACACCTATTCTTATCTTAATGTAACCCTTGGCCAGTATACAGTCTCCTTTCTTACATGTATTCAACATCATAGAAGTATCGTAAGCTAATAAGAAAATCACTACAATGTTAGACATGCTAGGCTTATGTTTCTCAGCTCTACTCTAGTACCTAGGAACATGCAGTAGTAGATGCAGTGAACATACCTAAACACCAGCGGCAACATCATGCACACAATGAGACGAGTGCATCTACGTTATCACGAATTCTAGTAGAAACAGTTGCAAAGACATCCTTAAACCACTATTGGTTGATTAAAAGAAAACACATAAATAATGTAGTTTAGATATACTGTCTAAAACCAAGACAGGATGGTCTCAGATTTAACGCTTTTGACGCTCTGTTGACCCGGGGCAAAACGAAAACAGCAGCAATATCATGAACACATCACTACACACAAAAAAGACTTCTATTAGGAATAACGTATATTATTCTCCGATGCTGTTAACGCACGCATATTGAATGCACAATAGACAAAAGAAAACAGCACAGAAACACATTCAAAGAATTGAGCTAATAAGTTTGAAACAAACAGCATATTAATCACAAAATACATTCATTATGCTATAATGCCGGTTCAGCATAGCTACCCTAATATAATAAATCTAACAAACTACAAAAAAACATAAGTAAATAGATAAAATAGTGACGTCACGTCATTCAATGTTTACACTAACCAAGTCACACACTGAAGCAAACATATTCGAAAAGCAACGCACTTGGAGGCGCAAAAAGCACAGCACGTTGCCGAAAAGCTTTGACTTGTATTGCATCTATATCAACCCACTGGACACCTGAAACAACGTACAGTAACATCTTAATCATATTTCTGTCACACTGGCTAAATAATAATTGAATGCATATTCACAGAAAAATATGTCTATCACTAACTACACGACACAAACATCCGATCACATACACAGAGAGACACACACATATGCACTCACACATACACACACAGACACGCACGCGCGTACGCACACAAAGATACACACAAAGACACGCACGCGCGTACACACACAAAGATACACACATATATAAAAACATACACACTCTTGTCGGAAACACATGACTAGAGACATATACAGTATCACAATAGTTGTTACCAAGAAACTTACTTCCTCTAAAATAATACACAAATAGGCTAATACATTGGTCTGCCTATAAATTTTCGCTATGGCATCAAAGTTGTGGACAGAAATATTTAAATTGAATAATTTGGACTTTGGTAGAGTTATTGAAGAGATCGATAATAATATGAAGTGTTGTCTTTCATTGGTGACATTGAACACCGTTGGCTCAGCCACTTGTGGCTCTTACCACAATGCATATCTCCAAAACTGAACCTATATTTTAAGAGGAAAATATACAGAACATTGTATGGTATACAAACTTTGTAGAAGCATTATCAGTATTATTTTAAATTTCATTGGAGTTGAATAGAAGTTTGTAATACATCTTCCTTATATAGATTACTACATTAATAAGATATGGCATGAAAAAAAAATAGCTACAATGACTAGTATGCCGTATTACACCAAATGAAGCTAATATACACAGAAATAGAGAAATAATTTCAATTTAATTAACATCGAAATTAGTGTTCACGGGAGTTGTTTGATTGAACAAATAGAATACTTCAAGTTCTGTTTCTTTACTTCTTTCGTTATTTATTTGGCCTCTTAATTTTAGATACACTACTTTCTTTCTATACGGATTCATTAAATTTTGTTTTCGCTATTTGTATTGCAATTCTCATTCTGTTCACCTTTAATTCCCGTATTTCCTCTGTTAGCTCTCTCATTTCCGTTCTTTATTTTTAAGCTTTCTATTTTCGTTTTCAACTATATTCTATGTATACTTTATTTCAACCATTAACTTCTCAATTTATTTTCCTGCCTTCGATACATGTTTTAAAACTGCCAACCTTCAGTGTACAAAATTAATTTTCATCCAAATTCTTAAATTAGAACAACTGAAAATTCCTCTTCCACTAAATATAGTATATCCCTCCTCAAAATGTCACACTCACACACACACACTCATATATGATGGCTTTCCTTTAGTTTTCGTCTACCAACTCCTCTCACAAGGATTTGGTTTCCCCTAGATAATAGTATGAGACACTTGCCTAAGGTTTCACGCAAAGAGACTGAACCCGGAACCATATGGTTAGAAAGTAAACTTCCTACCATACTGCCACGCCTGTACATGCATATATATATATATATATATATATATATATATATATATATATATAAACACACACCAACTGATAATGCCCGAACTGATAATCATTTATTAGAGTGTATTTGCTCATGAAGAATGATTGCTTGTTGTTCACAAATTTCAAAATACTTTAGAATAAAGTGACTTTTGTGAGTCAAAATTATGCTTAGAGATGATTTCTCCTTATATGTATTAAATAAATATACAGTTGCAAAGATATATAGAAAAAGTCTTATCTTCCAAATAAAACAAAAAAATATCTCATGACTTTGCAATCATTGTGTGTACCAAATAACTCCCTCGAATTAGATTTTTATGCATATAAGGTACACTTCAGCCTTATGATGTTAGAACTATTGCTTTAATGCTGGACATAAGATTAGCACTAGAATCTCTCGAAACATTTGCTGGTCTAAACAGAGAAATTGAGTTGAGATTAGCATTGCAAAATATCGGGTGCTCTGTTCTTCGAATAGTATCCCAATTATTTGAAAAGCAAACGTATATTATGTTGATTGAGCAATATAAATTTCTCATGGAGAGGTTTGTTACTTTACTGTACAAACTTAATAACATTGATTGTTTGAATGGAATCGTTAGCGAGTAAATCAGGTTTATATTTAAACTTGAAGGTATTGGTCTAATTGTTACTAATAAAATTAGAAATTCTATATTTTCTATTATATAATTTTATATAATTTTATATGAAAATGCGTCAGCATGTTCTTCTCGGAATAATGTCACCTTTTCGAGTCCGAAATGAAATAAGTTAAAGCTTACTGTGGGGTAGGAGGTATTTTAAATAATCAAATTAGAATGTGAGAACCTAAAGGGACGTTTGAAATGCCGTATTCTATTTCGTCTGTCTCTCTAACAATTCTTCCAAATCATCGTCCTTCTCAACAGTTATAACGATTTCAAACTTACGTACAAGGCGACATACCTTGAGGAGGGATATAATCTATTACATCTAGTAACGCGACCGGCAATTTATTTTCGGAAAAATGAAAACGATCCGGGAACAACAGAAGGCAAAATTGACCTTAGTTCAAAATTTCCAACGACGTTAATTGAGATTTTTGTTCAGAGGGAATCGAAAAAATAATGTTGAGTCATGTAATGATTCGATTTAATTGACTATATAATCCCATTCCTCAAAAATATGTGGCTTTACTCCAATGTTATGAAAATCAATACCACTCAATAATATTACTTAAGAAAGTGATGTTTTATGTTGAGAGTTACGAATGTGGAAGGTTTGCCTCCGTAACGTGGTTCAGAGTACGAATATCATAAGAAATGTTAAGAGATTTCACCAGGTGTAGAAAGTTCTAAAACGTAGCTCGCTGGGAACAATGAGGCCAGCAGTAATTTTACAACAATCGGAGCATAATTTTCATATCACAGTCTCCATCCAAATGTCACACACACACACACACACAAACACACACACGCACACAAAAACACACACACACACACGCATGCACACACACACACAAACATATACATACATATATATATATATATATATTGATAGAAAGGACAACAAAAGAATATACACATATATATATATACATATACACACACATATATATATATATATATACATATATACATATATATACATATATATATACATATACATACATATATATATATATATATACATATATATACACAGACACATATATACACATATACACACACACACACACACACATATACATACACATATATATTTACACATATACATTTATACATATATACATAAACTTAGATGAACTTAGATATGTTTCGACCAAAGATTTGTGCAGGCCATGTCTAACTTTAATAGCACCACCTGATAGGATTCTTTTCCTCTTTGATCAGTTTTGAGACAATGGTAAACAGGACAGAGCCTGTTGCGGAAAAGGATTGTGTCGCAGTGTACCTATATGTTGTGATCCTGAATTGGGTAGGGGACGTACAGCCCGTCGTCCAAGCCTTTGATGAACCTTGAAGTTGTTCAGGTTTTTTGAGCATTGCTGGCTCTATATTCTCCACATCGTGCAAATGATGTGCCTCTCGTTGCGGTGCTGGAGAGAGTAGAGTTTCAAGGCTTTAAGGCGGTCCCAGTAATCGAGACCAGTCATGCCCCTAATTCGTTTAGTAAATGCCCTCTGGGGTGATTCAGTTTTCAAGATGTTTTGTTTCGTATGGGGAGACTTACAGCGGACAGAAGTATTCGAAGTGTGGCCGTACAAAAGAGGAGAGAAGTGGAATGATGACATCTTGTTTTCTAGACTGGAAGGTTCTTAAGATACAGGAGCTCATCCAACGAGCTATATCGACATTATTGTTCATGTGGGCACTCCAACTGAGATTGTTATCAACAATTACTCCTAGGTATCTGATACTATTAGATGCTGTGAGCGGTTCCCCTGAAGGAAGAGAGTATGGCTGTTTTAGTATAGTCTATTTTCCAAAATGCATTAGCTCAAATTTTCCCTCGCTTAGTTGCATTTTGTTTTTGTCTGCCCATTGGCTCACCGCATATAGATCAGATTGGAATTGAGTTCGGTCTTCTTCTTTATTGATGGTTTACTGGGACGTAGTGTCATCAGCAAATATTTTTACTTTGCTGTGTTTTACGCCGCTGGAAAGGCTACTTATATAAATTATAAAGAGGAGCGGGCCCAAGACTGGTGACTTTTGCTGGGATTGAATGAACTCCATCGACCACAACATGTTGTGTCCTATCCGCCAGGAAATACTCAATCTAGTGTAGAAGTTTTCCACAGATTCCATTATGTGCCAATTTTGAGAGTAAAATATTATGGTCAACTCTGTCGAACGCTTTACTGAAGTCAAGATATATGACATCAGAGTTCGAACCTATTCCCAAGGCCTTAAATATATCCTCAATGTGGTGTAAGAGCTGTGTTAGCGAAAGCCAAGCTGATTTGCATTTAGGAGTTTGTGGATCTCTTCATCTTACCACTCTTTCAAACACTTTAATGACGTGGGAGGTGAGTGAGATTGGGCAATAGATGACTGCGAGGGATATGTTTCCCTATTTGAAAACCGGGATGATACACTGAAACCGGTATATAGCACGAGTATATAACCGGTATATAACACGAGTCTAAAGAATTTCCCCAGATGTTGGTCAGAGAGACTGCAAGTTGGTGTCTATATTCCTTCAGGAGACTGGCGGGGAATCTATCAGGGCCTACAGCAGAATAGTATTTGATCTCATTTATTGCTGCTATGATGTCTAAGGCAGTGAAGGTTATGTCCGAGATTTTATGTTGGGAATGAACTTCGTTCGTTTCCCTTACCTCAATATCAGTGGGATCACTAAAGACAGAGCATTATTGTTTCTGCAGTATTTCTGCCATTTCTGTGTTGGTGAATGCTGTTATCATTGATCAATGGCCCAATGGGTGATACAGCGGTTCTATGCTTATCTGCATAAGAATAGAACACGTTTGGGCTCTGTTTGATTTCTTTTTGATTTCTCACATTTCCTCTTCAGCTCTTTGATTTTCAATGGAGGATTTCATGTCGATCTGCAGATGAAGTTTTTCCGACTCCAGCCTTTTCATTGTTGTTGAATGTGGATGTTGTGTGTGGGAGTATTTTAATTAGTTGACTATTTTATGGAGTTTTGGTGCGCCTGATGAGTTTGTTTTTCTTTCTAGGGAGCCGGTTTCTGTGTGCGTTAGTGGATTTCGTAAGAGCGTGTTTTAAGCATGTATAGGTGACAATGTTCTCAAAGTGTTGCCATGCAGTCTCAATGTGAGTGAAACTGAGAGTGAAGGACCAGTCGAGAAAGGACAGATTCATTCTCGTTGCTCCCCAGTCCGCGTTGTGCAATTTATGTTGTGAAATAAGTGTAGTGGAGTGGGATTGGGTGGTTTGGTTTTGATATGCCGGAAATTAAAATTGCAAAGTATCATGCCGTGGTCTGAGAGGAGAATTTTTCCAACTCAAATATTGTGAACGGAGCTAGAGTGGTGGTTAATATTAGATCCAAGATTGTTTTATTCAGACTTGTTGGTCCGAGCACTAGCTGAGTCAGGAAAAAAATTATCCATTAGATAAAAGAGTAATTCTGCTGCTGCTTTGTCTGATGTAGAGCGTTTGCCTAACTTTAGAGCATTTGAGGGCCAGTTTATATGAGGGAGGTTAAAATCACCCATCACTAGTATGTTTTCGGAGTTGCAATTCTGAAGGAAGGACTTGACTTTGTTGACGCACTCTTCAAAGCACGTTAGAGTTGCTTGGAGAGGCCTGTAAAGACAAATGATTATGTCTTTGGCCTTGTTGAATAGTGATATAGATTTACAGTCGCCATTGGAAAATAGGTCCTTGGCATCAACTGAAAAGGAGTCATGGAGAAAGATGGCTGTCCCCGCCCTTTATTTCGCTCTGTGCGAAATACACGGATGATGGTGAAATCTTTTATTTTCACCTTGGCATACATATATGTGCTGTTTATGTGATTTTCAGAAAATATAAAGAAAGGGAAGTAATGTGCCGTTTCGGCAAGCCAACTCTCTATGTATGGGATCTTCCGCTTTTTGTGGGGTAATGAGTGATGGGTTGATGCCACGTACATTTAACAGGAATGTCGAGGTAAGGATTGTTTGATGTTTGCATCGCTCTAAGAGCTCAGTGTAATGCATTATGTTGTTCAGAAGTAGTAATGAGGGTAGTTTTTCTATGGAACTGTGTGTGTGATGTTCTAGTTGGTGGTGGATGTGTGTTCCTTGTGTTTTGCATAAATGGTTGCTGATAGCTCATTGTATCTCTTGGCTTAGATCGGCCTTCATATTTTCCAGATAAGTTAGTAAAAAAGAGTTGCATGTTTGATTTGCCACTTGGTCAGATGATACATAGTTCATGTTTATGTTACTTGGTGTTATGGATTTTCCATAGTTCTGGCTTCGTTGTTTGGTTGTAGGAGGTGAAATGTGGCCGTAGTTTGTTTTTGTTATCGTAGATCATTTTCTCTCTTGCTGTTTATATTTATTTTTTGATCGTTTTGTGCCATTCAGGTGTTGGTAGCATTCCGGGTTCAAGCAGTGATTGAAAGTTATGGTGAAATTATAGAGGACATAGTTGTTCTTGTGTCTGAGTTTAAAATCATTAAGGAATATTTTACAAGTACTCAAGTGTCAGTTTGCATTATGTCATATTTAAAATCTGTTGAGTAGATGCATTTTGTCCAGAATTCGTCCAGCAGCGTGACATCTTGTATAAGTGCCTTCTACCACGGATGTAAGTTAACTACATCTGGTGAGTGAAGTTTGGTAAACAAAAATTGTGTAGAAGCCCTTCGCATAGGCAGACTCTCTTGTTTGATGAGTCAATTTCTTGTCTCTTGTCCCATGAGTCAATTTCACACTATATTGAGTTTTTAAACTCTATCCAACAGTCATGGTAGATGAAGTCCTTTTTAATGGAGAACAAGTAGAATATAATGCGGTCTTCTATATCCAGTTTTACAAACACTATCATGACCATTTATGTATTTGAATGCAAATAAGAAAGTTTCTAATTCGTCTTTTGGTATCCACCGATGATTTCAAACTTGTATAAATTTTCAAAGAAAAGATGATCCTAGCGTAGACAAGGAACACTCAACTTTCTGCCTTGCCATGACGAAAACTGGACAAAATAAAAATGTCTGAACTAGAAACCGATCGCATGTCACAAGGATGGCCTATTGAGACTTTATCATTTCTTAACGGTGGTTGAAGGTTATTGTGAAGTTAGGTGATAAAAATGATTTAATTATAGAGAACATAGCTGTTCTTGTGTCTGGGTTAAAAATCATTAACGAAAATATCTAATGCAGCTGAAATTTCAAGACAACGAAAATTGCAGGTCTCTAATCACGGAACAAAATATTTGAAAGATAAAGTAATTTCAAATTGACAGCCATTAATCCTTAAAGAAGGAAATAAGACGGAGTTGGGTCAACCTTTCAAAGCTTAAATGTGTTTTGTATGTAATCGCTAGTTTGAATATATTTAATGAGTTTAGTGACAAAGGTTTCATATTTTAAATGTATAAAGAAATAAAAATGCAATCAATGAAAGAAAAAACAACCATAAATTAGTCGAAGACAGTTTTGATATTGATAATTATTGTGTTTTAACGAACTTATTGCAATTTTGAAATTTAAAATTATTCTAAGTTTGACAATCATTGACGTTAATGCAACAAATTAATAATTCATTCATGTTTCTAATCAACAAAGCGATTTGTAGTTAACTATACAGCACCATTACAAATTAAGACTCAGATGAAGATTCGCAGAATCTTCTAACACATAGCGTTATGCCCAGTGTCCGCCTCTGCGAAGTGAACAAAGGAATTCATAATTTATTCCAGCGATCTATTATTTATTCCAGCGATGCATTTTCAAGCCAGAACCAATGTGCTGTCATTTCTGTTTCTATTCTCCTACCGTACAGAAACCCAGCCTAGATATTACTCATTGTTTTCGAGCGGTGCTATGATAGCATCCTGTGCTAATATTATACCGGCAGAGTTTATCTTTCGACTTTTTTTCTTTATCAATATTGCATACATAGTTACCCTTAAGTGCAAAAAATGTCTTTGCTCGATACTCCTATTTTTTTTTGTTTTTGATTAGAGATTGTATATTGTTAAAGTTCATCTATATATGATATTTTCGATAACCAAACAGGTCTGTATTTTTTGAGTATACTTGTCATAGTGATTAATGCAGTCATAGAAAGAGCGAGTCTACCTGGAATATCCACTTGTATATTTCACATTTCATAACGTTTAGTTTGAGCATGTTAGTTCTATTTCCTATGTTTTCTTTCCTTTTTCTAAAAAACAACACAAAACCATAACAAAAACTGTTCATTTTCAACCCCATGCAACTTCAAGCTCTCCTAGAGCCAGCAGTATGGAACATTATTGCAGGCTATCCTGCAGTCTGTCAACAGCTAAGTCTCATCTTTCATGTTCGAACGTCACTAGATATCATGGTGTCAATAAACAATAGACCTGCGTCCCTTTTGTTTCTCAATTAATAGATAGTTTATTTTGCCCCAGAAAGCCATATATGATACTTCGTGTATCGATATAAAGACAGTTGATAAGTTATAGGGTAATAAAAAATGCGTAATACGTCATTAAATATTGATTGCATCTTCCTGATTTTGGTCTTTCTCTATTAGGACTGTCTTTACATTTGTCATCAATATTGGTAGTCCATTATCTATAGCCAATAAAAAACAGTCACATGTAGTTGCACATAGTTTTGAGTGAAAATCCTTGAACACCATCTAGTCTATGGCTTTTCCAATTGTTTTCTTAAGCATCTCTAATATTTATGTTCTCATGTTTTAATCTTTTTTATGATTCATTTTTAAATTTCTGTAACCAGTCTGCCTTCTTTTCACCCTCTTATGATGAATTTCTTTAAATGTCTAACCAAATGTCCCTTGCTGATTCTGCATTCGACACACTTTATTCTCCTGTTGCTTATTTTCATTGCTCAGTTGCTGGTAAAATTTCCTATCATTATTTCTCGTGAGCATTTGCTGCTGGTATTGGTTTATTCTTTATTGTTGTTGTTGATATCGATGCTGTTGTTATTGTTGTTGTTTGTTTGTTTGTTGTTGCTATTATTATATTATTATTATTATTATTATTATTATTATTATTATTATTATTATTATTATTATTATTATTATTATTATTATTATTATTATTATTATTATTTTATGCTTGACTTTTGTTTTGCATTTGTACAAGTTGGATCCAAGTCTCACCCAGAGACCTCAAGAGACAACAAGTTAGAAGTTCATCTAGGTGTTATGCCTAGGGTACCATATATTTGGATTTGTACAGTTTTGTTCAAGTGAATATTTAAGAAACCATAAGAAAATTATGTGTTTGCTTTAAAATTTGAGATCACATAGACAGTATTTTACGTAGGATATGGGCAGTTCCCATGAGCACTATCTTTTGAACTTCAGCCATTTTGGGGTTTCCTGGAATCTGATCTAGGTAGTAATCAGCCCGTTTCGCTGTCATTCTCAGGGCACCTATGACAATAGGTATTGTTTTCGTCTTCAGATTCCACATTTTGCTAATTTCTATTTCAAGATCTTTATATTTGCTCAGTTTTTGGTAGGTCTTGACAGATACGTTTATATCGATTGGGACAGTCATATCAATGAGGAGGCATGATTTTTGTCTGAAGTCTTTCAGTATGATGTCTAGCCTATTTGCGTCTATCTTTCTGTCAGTTTGAATGGTGAAGTTCCAGAGGAGTGCAATGTGATAATTTTCAAGTACTGGGGGTGGTTTGTGTTCCCACCAGTTTTTATCATGGGGCAAGTCCAGGTTTTTGCATATTACCCAGTGAATATATTGTGTAGCTCTATCATGCCTGTTGAGATACTCTGTAGGCGCAAGCAGACTGCACATGGCGACAACATGATCGATGGTCTCATTTTGTTGTTGGCATATACGACATAATGGGGAGCTGCCGTTCTGTAATATGTTGGCCTGGTAGTTCTTTGTAGGTAGGCATTGATCTTGGGCTGCTATGATAAACCCCTCTGTTTCTGATTTCAAGCCAGAGGCCATTAACCATTGGTGGGTAAGGGCTTTGTCAATATCTGCATTATTCGCTCTCTTTGGGTATTTGCTATTGAGAGGTTTTCCATGCCATTTTTCAGTCATAATAGCTAAGGCAGCAATTTTAGCACGGGTTTTCAAGCGCTTAGCTTTTTCTGCAGGTGTTTCTAGTTCGTCTAATTCTTGAATTTGTTGCAATTGGAATTCACTTAGATATTCCTTTGCCTGTTTTGTTACTGAGTAAGATGCTTTCTTGCTTTCATGTTTTAAGACAAGTTTTAGCATCCAGTCCTCAGAAGTTTTCAGATAGGTGTCTAGGCCAATTGTGGCTACCTTCATTGATAATGCCAGCTGTAAAAGTCCTCGGCCTCCTTCTTTTCTTGGCAGATATAGACGTTCTATATCTCCCTTAGGGTGGTGCATTCTATGCATTGTCAACAATTTTCGTATTTTTCTGTCAACATTACATATTTCACTAATTGACCAGTTAACGATGTTGAAACTAAGTCACAACTGGTATGGCTAGAGCATTGATCGCTTCGATCCTGTTTCTCGCGTTCAGCTCTGTCTTCAGTATTGCTCTCACCCTGCGATAACATTCTCTTCTGATTCTTTCCCTCATCACTGAGTGCTTGATATTGTCCCCTTCAATTACCCCTAGGTATTTGTAGCTCTCCGCTGGTTCTAACTCTTTTATGACATTTTGCTGGTCAAGGTTCACATTAGATGTATTTGTCATTTTTCCTTTGGTAAAGGTAGCTTTTGCACATTTATCAAGGCCAAATTGCATCCTGATGTCATCACTGAATTGTTTAACAATCGCTAGTAGGCCTTTGAGTTGTTGGTCATTTTTTGCAAATAGCTTTAAATCATCCATGTAAATGAGATGATTTATATTTTTAACAAATATTTTATAACCATACTGTGCATCATTGAGCAATTTTGAGAGCGGTATTAGGGTTAGACAGAAGAGGAGTGGTGATAGTGAGTCACCCTGGAAAATGCCACATGAAATTCTTACATCTCCAGCATTTAGAGATTCATTGTCATTGTTCAACATCAGTGTGGTTCTCCATGATCTCATACTTACAGATAAAAAGTTTCGCAGAGTAGGAGCTATTTTATACATTTCCATTTTATACATTATTATTATTATTATTATTATTATTCAGTAGTTTTATTTTTATAACGTACTTTCACTTCACTACCGAGCGCAGCTCTGTGCGCCTTGGGTATGTGGTGTGGTTTGCTGTGGTGCTCTTATGTTTACTGTATTGAAAGTGTTTTGCGTAGAATGTGTGCAGTACCCAGTAGTGCAATTTTCTGTATGTTATATATATTTGTAAGTCCTGGTGTTTTTGTTATGTATTTGTCTGAATATTTTTTTATTATACCTAAGGCACCTACTATGATAGGAATTGTTTCTGTTTTTAGATTCCACATTCGAGTTATCTCTATTTCCAGGTCTTTGTATTTTGAAAGTTTTTTCCATTTCTTTTAGAGAAACGTTGTCATCTGCTGGTATTGAAACATCAATTAGAAGGCATTTTTTTCCTTCATGATCTTTGACAACTATATCTGGTCTATTTGCCTTAATTTCTCTATCTGTGTGTATTGGCATATCCCAGAGTATGGTTGCTTTCTCGTTTTCTGTGACCTTTTCTGGCGTGTGTTTATACCATCTTTTTTCTGTTGCTATTCCATAATGTTGGCATAGCTTCCAGTGTATATAGGTCCCAGCTCTGTCGTGTCTGTGAATATATTCCTTCTTAGCCAGGACTGGGCAGCCAGAGATAATATGATTTATTGTTTCTTGTCGATCTCCACATATTCTACAGTTACTTGTTATATTTCTTTTCATTATGTGTTTTTGGTAATTTCTGGTGGGGAGGCTTTGGTCTTGTGCAGCAATTAAAAATCCTTCAGTCTCTGCTTTGAGTCCTGAGCTTCTCAGCCATTGCTGGGATTTTTCTCTGTCTATTTCTTTCGCATTTAGTTTAGCCCAGTATTTACCATGTAGGGGCTTTTCTTGCCATCGTTTTATCATGGTCCGTTGCTGTTCTAGTTTTAGTTTGGATTTCATTTGTTTTATAGCTTTTGTTGTTTCTTCTTCTTCTTCTTCGTATTTGTTAGGTAGATTGATTTCTTGTTTGTATTTGTCAGCTTCCTTAAATACTGAAAACAGTTTTTTGTTTTGCTCGTGTTTTGTGGCTATTTGTATTAGTTTCCCTTGCTTCTGGAGTAGGTATTTTTGCAGTCCTATGGTGGTTATTTTATAATAGTTTTCTAGCTGTATAAGACCCCTGCCACCTTCTGTGCGTTGTATATATAGCCTTTCTATGTCAGATTTTGGGTGGTGCATCCTATATCCTGTCATTATTTTTCTTGTTTTCCTGTCTATTTTACATAGTTCGTTTAGTGTCCAGTTAAGGATGTTGTAGCTGTAGCTTATAACTGGGACAGCTAAAGTGTTGATACCCATTATCTTGTTTTTAGCATTGAGCTCTGTTTTTAGTATTGATCTAACTCGTCTATAGTACTCTTTCTTTATTTTTTCTTTCATTTGTGTATGTTGTATCCTATCTAGTTCATTGACTCCTAAATACTTATATGGTTGGCTTTCGTCTAGTTCTCTTATTTCATTGGCTTTATCTAGTGTTATATTGCTACTTTTAACTAATTTTCCTCTTTTCAGGGTTGCTTTGGCACATTTTTCTAATCCGAATTTCATTTCTATTTCCTTGGTAAAGCCGTGTACTGTCTGTAGTAGTGTTTCTAGCTCTTTGTCGTTTTTTGCATATAATTTTAGGTCATCCATATATAGAAGGTGGCTGACTGTTTTTCCATAGCATTTGTAACCGCATCCAGTTCTATTTAGCAATTCTGTTAGAGGTGTGAGTGCCAGGCAGAACAGGAGTGGAGAGAGCGTGTCTCCCTGGAATATTCCTCTTCTAATGGGGATGGCTTTCGTTTTCACAAGTCCCTCTTTTGTTTGGAGCTGTAGCACTGTCTGCCATTTGTTCATTGAGTGCTCTATGTATTTTATGATAATTGGTGCCACCTTGTTTATGGCTAGTGTTTCCAGAATCCACGTGTGGGGAACACTGTCGAAAGCCTTTTGGTAGTCCACCCAGGCCATACTGAGGCCTTTCTTCTTTCTGCGGCTGTCTTCAGTTATGGCTTTATTGATCAATAATTGATCTTTACAGCCGTATGAGCCCTTGCAGCATCCCTTCTGCTCTTCTGGAAACAGGTTGTTATTTTCCAGGTGTTTACTCACTCTCTGTGATATTATTGCAGTAAAGGCTTTGTAGATCGTAGGGAGACAGGTTATAGGTCTATAGTTTTGTGGTTTCTCCGTTTCCGTGGATTTGGGGATTAAGATGGTTTTCCCTTTTGTGAGCCATTCAGGCATTGTTTCTGGATCTGCTATTATGTTGTTAAAGTTTTCTGCCAGCTTTTTATGCATTGCTGGCAGGTGTTTTAACCAGAAATTGGGGATCTTGTCGTGTCCAGGTGCTTTCCAGTTGCTTAGTCTTTGCAGTGTCTGGGTGACCTCTTCAGTTGTTATAGGGGCCCAGAGTTGCTCAGGTGCTAAGTTCGTTGTTTTAATGGTCCTTTTTTGGGGTTGTTGCTTCACCGACCATATTTGTTTCCAGAATTTCTCTAGTTCTTCTGCTGTTGGTGCTGAAGTAATGTCTATTTTATTTTTACCCAGTTCTTGGTAGAGTTTTTTGGGGTTGGATTTATTATTATTATTATTATTATTATTATTATTATTATTATTATTATTATTATTATTATTATTATTTGAGGAAGCTCACTGCTTATTTTTCTGGGTATGATGGAAAGTGTGAGCTGTCCGGAGGCAGCAGACTAAGGTGACACTTGTTTACTGGTCAAGCTTCAAAACCCCGTGAAGAAGGTCTACAGTTCCAAGCATTACTGGTTTTTGTAGGTGTTCTACCTTTATATTTCTACCAATCTTTTTGAGCAAAGTAGATGCTGAGTGCTGATATATCCAAATGCACCAATTACTATTGGTTTCATGCTTACTCTCTTTATTGACCACAACCTCCGTATTTCCTACTTCAAATCGTAGTAGTTGTCCAGTTTTTCTTCTTTCTCCTTGATCCTATTGTCGACAGAACATGCTATATCGATTATCATGCGTGTTCTTTCTTCCTTTTTTGATTCATCAGAACAATGTCCGGTTTCCGATGTCTGGTCAAGTGTTAGCATTGAATCATTGCATCCCACAATATTTTGCAATCTTCATATTCAGTGACTCATTTTGGGGTTTGCTTACACCACATCTTTACTCTTTACAGGCCGTGATTTCCACAGAGCTCCAAATGGTTCATTCTTGCCACATTGTTGTGTCGTCTTTTGTGATTACATTGTGCCAATTTCAGGCATTCACTAATGATATGCCATACCATTTCAACCTTCTTACCACACTTTCTGCATTTGTTGCTGTCGGTAGTGTCATCCATTCTTCACTTGACATGGTTATTCCTTAAAGATTGTTCTTGATCTGCGCATATAAGTGCTTCTGTTCTATCTTTAGATCAATCCTCCTCAATGGAGTCCGAATTCCATTTTAATATCAGTACTAAAACAGTGGACCGTCCATCAAATAACTTATTTGTACCTCATCCTTGCTGTACAGTTTAAATCGTTCATGAAGACAAGGTGGCTGATTGTTTGAGATTTTCCCTTTAGCTGATATCCCAGGTACAATTTCCTAAATACCAAGGTCAGAAAGATCATTCATAGAACAAAAAGCAACGGAGATAAGCCTGGAAAATCCCTCTTCTGGTGACTAAGCATTTTCCCGTAGAATGTCAACTCAGTTTTCCACCCCACCATACTGCTCTTCAGAAAACAATTTATACTCCTCGCAATTCTAAACAGATCTAAGAAATTGATGAACCCCGAATGTGGAATCATATTATAAGCTTTGCGATATCAAAATTTGTTCTCCTTCGATTAGTCTTTCTTGCTTGCATTAGCATTTTGTCTATCAATAATTGGTATTTGGTACCTCTGCATCTCCTCCTACAACCTATTTGTTCCGTCCGGGTCATCCTTTCGGGGTCGATAAAATAAGTATCAACTGAAGATTGGGGTCGATGTAATCGACTTATCCCCACCCTCGAAATTGGTGCCCTTGTGGCAAAATTTGAAGCCAAAATTCTTCTTCTTCTTCTTTTTCTTCTTCTGATTATTATTATTATTATTATTATTATTATTATTATTATTATTATTATTATTATTATTATTATTAATTGTTTATCTGTCACTTTTATGAGTTACTTTCCCAAATATTAAATCATATATTCCTCACTATGAGATAATCAATCAAGAACTTTCGTTTAGGTACGTTCTTTCGGATGTCAGAGTCAGAATTACTTATCACTTATTCCGGTAAAATAGAAACCCACAAACACACTTTTCATGAAAAAATGATGTACACTAACAAACACCAGAAATAACAATTATCTAGATTATCTTAAACATTACCAAACTTCTATACAATGTAAAAGCGAAATCTACAAGTTTTTCAGACCATAGCATAATCATATTAACAACGTCCCGTCCCAAAGTACCGGAAGACCGATATCTACACAAAAGAATTCCAAGTCTGCTTAACACGCATTTCGACTAGACGACTAAAAATCAATTAAGAAAGAGTTCTGTAAACTGAATTAGTGCCAAAGTTTCTCTAAAATTTACATGTCAATAATGTAAGGTAATATGCATTGACTCTATAACGTCTGCATTATCAATAAGCAGAAAATAAATGTATTGGACTTCTTTCTGCTTATTGAGGAGTAAAGATTATGCTTGATGTATATAAAGTCAATTTTTTTCTCTCTCACGCACATATACAATAAAACATATAAAATATTCTAAACGTCAATAATTCTGTAACAACAATTTCCATATATTGAAGATTAAAACGGCAGATTCTAAATAAACTAGTATTTTTTATAGTGTGGTAGCAGTTAGAGAACGACTTCGGAACGTAAAATAAATGCTACGCATATGGTAAAAGGCAAGGAAATGGAAACACTATAAAAATTCCAAGAAACGTATACATATACACATGAACATTTATAAACATTTATGTAAATAAGTGTTTACATATATTCTTTATGTGTACTTATATTTACATATACGTTGTTTTTCTTTTCAAGCGTGAGTATGTGCGTGCGTGCAGTGTGCTTATATACCTGTATTGTGACCACTTGTGATTACGTATTCCTTCTCAATTCTTTTTCAAACCTTGAGACCTTTCTCTTATTTTCTCAACAATCTGAGTGATTCTCCTCCATTCATTCATATTTTCATCATTCAGTCTTCCTTTCTTATCTCCTAAATTACTTATCCAACAATTTAGCATTTATATTTCTCTGGCGAAAATCATTTGTGCGGTAAATTTTATCATTTCTTTCGTCAAACATAACATGCAATCCGCTGATTAAACTCTAGGTACTATAATTAATTCCATCCAACGTAAAGACTTTTCTCATTAGCGTCAAAATAATTACTGATCGTCGTTATAGCGTGACATGCGTCCTGGAGAGAATGTTAATGTTCAATTAATCATAAGTTCACTGAAATTCCTATATGATGATGAACCACAGATTCAAATCATTTAAACACAAAAATAACATAGCTAAACACCGTCAGATGTATTTTCTTCACATTCATAGAATTGAGATATGTTAAAAGAATTATTCCTGGACTGTAGTCAACAGAATACAACCCATATATCTTTTATTGTTGTAAAACAACAATTCCATCAAAGTAAGAGTGTGTTGATCTCAGGGAATGATTCCTAATAAAAAATATGCAAAATATCACTAATTCTATAGCGTTCACTACTGTGCAGGCCAATAAATGCAGTATATAAATTCTCAAACTGTATACTGCTACAGACGGAAGAATCAGCTAGATCGATATAACAGATACATTGGCAAATTACATGATCTGATGGTTTGTTCGTGATACCGTTAGTATTTTGAAAAAAATCTGAAGCAAACAACTTTGTTTCTTATTTTAGAAGAGGTGAGCTCCTTAAAAATAAAAGTAAAAATAAAAAAATTAAATTATGTTCTATCTTTTTTATGAAGAAGTAAGCTGAGGTTATAATTAATAACATGCCTATCATTCTGGTATCAGCGGAGTAATACAATGAATTGTTAAAGACGAACTGGTTCCTTATTAGAAGGACAAGATTAACACGGCATTTTTTAGGAAAACCTTGGATTTTAGTTTTCAAATACGTAAATGCCATTCTCATGGAAAACGTTTTGAAGCAATTATTGTTCGTAATAATTCTCAAATATTAACACTTTCTGTCTCTCTTTCTCACTCGCTCATTATCTCACCCTCCCCTCCTTTTCCACCTTTGTCACTCTTTTTCTCTATCTCAACACCAAATTAAACTTCCTTCATCATCACATTACGGCAATATCTCTCATCTCCACAAATATAAAGGTAACACGTTCTCGCCTTGAATGATACATTTAAACACCTAAATTCGCTTCATAGTTTAAGGCTATCTAACTTCCTCGGACCTGCATATCGCTGCTTCTTATATAACCTCAACATTTCCAAACTTGCAACATAAATACATGTAGACCACCTTACAGATTTATTTCAGGTGTAACGACTTGCTAAACACAAGATGAAGTTAGACATAATGTAGTACTACTGGTATGCGGTGCTGCTAATAAATTCCCCCCCCCCCACCCAAATTTTTTTAAGACATTATATTGTTAGGTTATAGGGAAGAGTTGATTCTACATTGGGTCAGTAGGCAGGATGTAGATGCTCGCTTATCAACTTAAAACTGCAGGTTTCAAATGCAGTTTTGGCTGTATCGACCTACTACCAGCAAGTCTACCATAAATTGCACATTTTATATATAAATTATTTTCTTGGGGCATTTGGTTGCTTTGCTAGAGCGTTGGAAAAATGGGACCTTTTCCTTTTCGTGGGCAGCACGATTAATTAATTTTCTTTAAAATTTCGTATACTTGTAGAATGTATCATATAGAACATATTTTACTCTTAGCGTTGTTCAAAACAGTTCTATTTTCGAAGTTATTTCATGTTAAAATTGTATTTCGGTAATTTCAACCAGTCAATGACGTGTATTCACCTGAATAAAATTACTACTGCTGTTTGTCAACAACAAATATCGGCGGTGTATATTTCGTTTGTCACTGTTATTTATGACATCGTTCATGCGTTTGTACTGATTTTAGCTTTAAAAAAACTAACAAAATTTTTCTACTTAGGGTTAGGGTTTTAAGGTTAGGGCTAGGGTTTTAGGGTTAGGGCTCTAGGGTTAGGGTCAGGGTTTTAATGATAGGGTTAGGGTTTTAGGGTTAGGGTTAAGGTTTTAGCGTTAGGGTTTCAGGGTTAGGTTTTAGGGTTAGGGTTTGCGTTTTAGGGTTAGGGTTATGGAAAAAGTGAAAAATGAAGAAATTGGAGAGGGGAGGGTAAGGGTGGAGGCAAGAAATTTCAAAATTCTGATTCTTGGCAATTTTCCGGAATCTCAGTATGCGGAAAGCTGGGGTTTTAGCAAAAAAAAAAAAAAATCCCAATAATTTGCGAGAAAATGGGTTGGAGGAGGAAGTCTTCCCGGAAATAGTAGCTGAAAAAGTAGGAAAAAACCTAAAAGCAGTAGAAATGCACAAAGGATTATGGTGGTGTCATGAAGTAAACGTGCTTCAGATACACTCGTTTATTCATAACTGAGATGAAACATGTCATAAATAACAGTGACAAAGGAAATATACACCACCGGAAGTTGTTGTTGAAAAACAACAGCAGTAATTTTATTCAGCTGAGTAGACGTCATTGATTGGTTGAAATTACCGAAATACGACAATTTAACACGAAATAGCTTCGTAAATAGAAACTTTTCTCAACAACGCTAAGAGTAAAAGATGTTCTATATGACAGATTCTATCAGTATACGAAGTTTCAAAGTCTTTAGTTAAAGAAAATTAATTAATCGAGTTGCCCATCAAAAAGAAAAGATCCGAAAAATATATCTTGCGTTATTTGTATCATCTGTTCACGCTTTGAGTTCCAAAATGATCGCAGTAAACTTTGCTTTCATCGGTGGTGGTCAATAAAGTACCAGCGTAGTAGAAATATTGTTAGTGTCAACAAATCCTTTTCTCCATAACTACTGACCTTGTGAGGAAAATAGTAATAGGAGTGCATACAGTACACTGTCATATGTCCAGGAAAAAATTGCGCAATTATCATTTAGATTACAACACCCATACATGTATTTATAGATAAAAAGAGAGAAACTGAATATCGTACAACAGATTTAAACAAATATGCATTATAATGTGTCTACATCTAGTATGTATGAATTTAAGTATGCATGTATGTGTGCATTATTGCTTCTAATATAGGCAGAATGTAAGTGATGTTGAGAGAGAAGGTTAATCAATACCATCGACTCAAGCCAAATACATGACTGGTAGCATATCTTTTAATTCATCAGGTATGAAATGTGACGTTCATCTCTATGCGATTTGAACTCAGAATCTGAGGAGCTAGAAAAATATATTGCAGTGTATTTTATCTATATACTAGCCGCTCATCTTTCACCAAGGAGGATTTTCTTATTATTCCTTACTAATTTCTGAAAATTTTACTATTCAAAGCGGAAGAAAAACATATTTTATTTAGATTAATAGAAATAAGAATATTCTGAACAGGTTGAGGTGTATTTTTCTTTCGAAACTATAAAAAGAAAGATACTTTGTGTCCGGTATTGTCATTTTCTTTCTCTACGGAGAATATGTAAACAATGGCCGTGAACACACGAATAGATACGCTCTGAAAGCACACAAAATAGCAAATTAGGAAGAAACTCCAGAATCAACCATTTACAATGAAATGAATAGAATAGATATTTCTCTGTCACAATGACACACTATTAAAATATTGATATAATGAAACGTAACAATAAAATTAACTTCATTATCGATTACAACAACATGCAGAAACTTTATCGATGTCTTATTTTCCTAGTGTCGTTAGTAATACAGACATTAGATATAAGTGCATTTGCATAAGGGGGGCAAAGCATGTGACCAAGAAGGATATTGTTTTCATTAACTACAGAATTGGAAGCATGGAAGAACTCTAAGTCGGTTTTATCTTCTGTATTATAGCTAAAAGAATTATAAAAAACAACAGATGATTTATAGTATAACATTACTATAATTAATCGAGGTTAAGCGCATAAAAACAAATATGTATGTCATTGTTCCGTTTTATTTTATGATTTCTTGCCAATAGAGAAAGAGCCGGTTTCTAATCTAGATCCACGGTTCCTTCATTGGAATTTCAACATCAACAATAGGGTATCTTTGTTTGTTTGTATGTATGTATGTATGTATGTACGTACGTACGTATATGTGCAGATTTGTATGTCTTGTTTTATGCATGTATTCTTGTGCATATAGTTGCATGTCTAGACATGCTCATACATATTTAAATGATGAACTTCTGGAAAGTTTTACAGATTTTTACAATTCCAGTGATGGATTGGATCTGTAGAATTAGGTTTCTCCTTTCTGGTTTGAGAAGCCTAATTTCTCAAGATTGGTATTTAAGCAGTGTGTTACATATTCCAGCGGCCCAATAATTACAGGTATAAACCTGAATTTGTAATCTGGATACAATAACTAGATTTCTGAATAGTTCAGCGTAGGCATTCGCTTTTTCACTGATCTTCAGCTTTATATTAACGTCCGCTGAGCAGTTAATTTCTACAGTTTCTCTTCTCTATCCCAAATCATTATATCTGGTCTAATGTGATTACATTTTATTAAGGTTTTTACTGGGACATTTCACCAGTACTTCCTTTTATTATAAGTGGCAATGGCTTCTTTCAAACTGTGGGATCTTATTTCTTTGTCCTCGCGGTTATCATTCCGAGAGATTTCATTGTATGTATGTATGTATGTATGTATGTATGTATGTATGTATGTATGTATGTATGTATGTATGTATGTATGAAAATTCGTTTACTGATGCAGCCAGTCGTTAGGAATGCCATTCTAGACGCTTTCGTAATCAGCCATCACCAGAGGTTTCTAGTATCTGTCGTCTGTTGTAGTTTTACAGTGTTGTAACGTGTCTAGTCCTTAATATTGTCAAACAATGATTTTCTCTGTCTGCCTCTCTTTCGTCTTCCCTGAAGAATGGATGGAGCACATGGTTTTTGGCGAGACACATAATAGAAGAGCGTTCGTCATTTTATCTTCGCAAAGCGAGGTTCCTCCTGCAAGTGTATTTCTTAGGTTATATAACTGTGTTCGTTTTGTGCTGTGTACGGGATGTATAGCAGTTTTCTGAAGCACTTGTGCTGGCATGTCTGGATTGTTAGCTACGGTATAAAAGTTCAAAAGCATAGATGTATGCATGGTTGTGTGTTAAGTTAGGCGCAGCCATAGCTGTGTGGTGAGAAGCTTCCTTACTAACCACATGGTTCCGGGTTCAGTCCCACTGCGTGGCACCTTGGGCGAGTGTCTTCTACTATAGCCTCGGGCCGACCAGCCATGTGAGTGGATTTGGTAGACGGAAATCGAAAGAAGCCCTTCGTGTATTTACACACACACACACACACACACACACACACACACACACACACACACACACACACACACACACACACACACATATATATATATATATATATATAACTAAATATTTGTGTGTCTGTGTTTGCGCCCCCACCATCGTTTGATAACCGATGTTGGTGTGTTTATGTCCACGTAACTTAGCGGTTCGGGTAAAGAACCGATAAAATAAATACTAGGGTTACAAAGAATAAGTCATTGAGCCGGTTACTTTGACTAAAAGACGGTGCTCCATCATGACCACAGTCAAATAACTCAAACATATAAAAGAATGCGTATATATATGTATGTATATATCACAAATTTGGGATTTTACCAATAGAACCGCAACCCTATTTCAGGATAAGCTTATTGTATAGAATACATATAGAAAGTTATATCCAATAAAATAATATAAGTATTTAAAAAAACTACTATAAAATACTTCCCAACCATGTGGTTCTGGGTTCAGCTCCACTGCATGGAAACTTAAGCGAGTGTCGTCTACTATAATCTCGGGCCGTCCAAAGCTTTGTGAGTGGTTTTGGTAGACGAAAACTGAAAGAAGCTCGCAGTATATATGTATATGCATATATATTAATCGCTTGACAACTGATGCTAGTATGTTTATGTACGTTAACTAAGCGGTTCGGCAAAAGAACAGGATTAAATAAATACAAGGCTTACAAAGAATAAGTTCTAGGGTCGATGTCTCATGAGGATTTACCTGAGATATGTCTCCTACTTACCTTTATTGGTATATAATTGTTGAGCATCTGTAACCAAATTCTGTCAGGATTTTTTAGTCTCTTTTCTTATATCTCGGTGTGTACTAAAAGCTTCTTTAAATGTAGTTTCATATATGTAAATTTGTACGCTAATGTCGTCGACTGCTTTGAGATTAGCGATGAAGTAAAAATATATACTTTTCATTCGTCAGTCCAGTCAAATGTAAGGTGTTAGAGTTCATTGATATGTACACACACGCACATACACACACACAAATATGAACGTGTGTGTGTGTGTGTGTGTGTGTGTGTGTGTGTGTGTGCATATGAGTCTAGGTGTATGAGCGCATGTGTGTATTGTGTGTGTATGGGGGGGGGTGTACTTAAAGATGCGAGCTGGCAGAATCGATACCGTGCCACGAAACACGCTTCGCGCGAATTCGTCTGCTTATCCTTTCTGAGTCCAAAGCCGCTGGTGTCCTATCATGTACCTATCATCATTTCGGAATGGATGAAATACGTACTAGTGGAACACTTGAGTCGATGTAATCAACTTCTCCTCTCCTCGAAATTGCTCGTCTTGTGTCAATATTTGGAGCCAGTCAGTCAAACAGCCCATCCATCCAACCATCCATCCATCCATCCATCCATCCATCTTTCCATCCATCCATCCATTCAACCCCCCATACCAACATACATATGTGTGTGTGCGTGTGTGTGTGACCATGTTGTTTTCACGTTCTGCATCGAATCCAGCTGGAAATCGTGGTGCAAAGGTAGTCTCATTCATTTGAATTTGGAGTCAGACATCGAACCTTGTGAATAATCTAAGTTAATGCCGATGCTTTTCAACACTCGATTTGGATATTTAGAGAATATGCACGATCATCCTTACCGTATAAAGTGATTGAGTCGATTAACTACTGAAATAGTAGTCACGCTGAAATATCAAGTATCTAACGAGTGCGCATGAGCAGGGGACAAACTGGCGTTAGTTACATATTAGGGTTCTTGACATTGATTGCCGACAAAAAGCGAACGAACTTTTTAACCACCCAATTAATTTCATGGAAATGGCCCGGAGGAAGTTATAAAATGTCGCACAGACATCATCTTTGGCAGCACGCTTACTTATATCAGAAATAACCCCAAGCGATTAAAAGTCATTATGTAACTCTTGTTTTTTGTCATGCGGTAATTAATTGATAACAGATGATATATATATATATATATATATATAGATAATTCTGTTTGTTACGATGTGTGTTTGAGTGTTAATCAATAACACTAAGTAAATGAAAACAGTTGTTTATTCTTTTAATTTCATTCCATAATTAGTGTAGGATAAAATCGATGACATAATCGAAACATTGAACATAATATAAAAGTGTTATGATCTATAAAGTTATGTTATCAAAATAGAAACAGGAACATTTTATATGGTGAAATTCTCATGGGTGACATTAAACCGTCGCTTTTCGATGGTTATTGTGAGAGAATATATATTTGCATCAGTTTTATAACCTTTTTTGATTTATTCGTGTTGGAAAAAAGAAATGTATACTTCAGCATGAATTACTGCTCGATAAATATAGGTTGATAACTCATTGAATTTTAGTACGTGTATTATTCAAATATATTTGCAGTAAATAATGAATCACTTATGAGCTATTGACAGTTCAGCTATTTGCTATATTCGCTGGAAAATATGTTCGAAGTGATCTTAATGATACGGAGAGATGAAAATCTCTCTCTTACAGGACTCTTAGAAAAATATGACCATGGAAACTAATAACAAGTTTAATGGTATAAACCTGAGATTCGTTTTGATAATTTTAAAGTTCATAAAAGTGGTATTAAATCTCAAAGAATATTATGGTCATGAATAGCATCATTTCTGTGTAGAAGGAATGGAAATAAATAATATTTAAGTAATGTTTATTGTTGGGTGGAAGAATTACACCGAAGATTTTATAATACTCTGCGCGATGTTCACTACAATGAGAATTGAATATTAATTGTTTATACAACCAGCTGTATAGATAATGCATTCTATTATTATTTTCATAGAATCTACTACAGGAATTCTGTATAGGAAATTGAAAATACATTTATAATACCTGCCTCCTTAATAGATGCATGCGAACGTACCAAACTTGCAAACTTACCGTACCACGAAACACGCTTAGAGCGATTTCGTCTAACTTTCCTTTCTGAGTTAAAAGCCGCTCGAAATTGCATTCGAAATTGCTTTTCTGTTAAGAAATGAATTTTCATAGATCCAACCAGAGGTACAGCAGGAAATAAGAACTAGACATTAGGCGTTGTACTATTGAAATTGTAAACACACTTAGAACAAACTTTCCCTAACTAGCTAGTTGGTAATATGTACCATATGTGTTGAAATTCTCTGATTATACTGTCTATCATGTTCGATTCCAAATCTTCGAGCGTACGATCAGCTGTAGATATGTACACAGGCAGTAAATAGTATTTAAACTCTGAGTTCATTTTTCACTAGTGCATCTCGGTTCATAAACCTTTCTCTGTATACCTGATATACTAGATGGTGGAGATTTTAATAGAGACGAATACATACGGTTCAACAACCGGCTTCCTTAAACATCAAGAATGGTAACAATTTGAAAGTGACAGCTATTCATGAAATGGAAGTCCAGATGCTCAGAAATGTAAAATCATCCAAACGTTATGCACTCTGACAACACACAACATGGAAAGCTCACTTAAAGAAACGCCATGCTACAAAACAACAAAAATATCACTATAATACATCTTCTGATATTTATGGTCCTGCATCAAATATCAACATTAAAACATTATATCCATACATAAAATATAAGCACATTACAGTAATGAAATACAAAAATGTAGATACATTATAATATTGAAGACAAATATCAGAGTTATGAAAAGAGAAAACTTCATCATGCATGAGATCGATGTTATTATTATTCAAGAAACGATATTAAAAACCCAACATGGTAAATGCATATACTATTCTGCGAGATGGCACAACCCTGAATTCTAGTAACACTTACGAAATCGGCCATGATCAAGTACAAGGAAACCCATACATCCGCAACTTAAACATTGCAGAAACAACAGTTAATGCGTCTAAGTTGTAAACTTGAAAATTCAACGTGGGAAGGCTGGTTTCCCTGGTTCAAATTTAGAAATTGAATTTCTATAATTTTGAATTTCTACGTATCGCTTTTTATTTCGAACTCTACAAAACTAATATATGATAACACTTTCAATTAGATAGGATCAGAACCCACGAGAGCCACTGTATCATGGCATTATTATTATTATTATTATTATTATTATTATTATTATTATTATTATTATTATTATTATTATTATTAGTCAGAGAACAGTGCCTGCCATCATATTGACACTGGGGAAAATATACGAGGCCTAGTATATCCATCATGACCATATGTGCGCGACATAGTGATCTCATATCAAGATAAACAGCGCATGACCATGCAGGTATGGCCCAGTTAGAATTATCAAGTACAAGGAAACCCATACATCCGCAACTTAAACATTGCAGAAACAACAGTTAATGCGTCTAAGAATTATATACAACACATCTATCAATTTGAAAGCAATAAAAACAAGAAAGCAAAATGGTGCAGAAATTTCAAAACACAAGTACGCACTTGATGTGGTCAATACAAAGAAACTAGTTGTTTACTCATATATAATCTATCATGGCTTATGCATGTCTTCAATCTGTTTTAATCTTACAACGTCTATGAGGTGTCTATGAAAAAAATAGCAATCAAATCATTCTAAAATTATCGTACCATCTTAAGGAAGGCCATATATATTCTTGGATTGAGTATTGCAGACAAAGAGATAAAATAAGCATAGATTGATTGTTTTGGTCGTGAAGTTCATCGTTCAATACCAGATTTGGTTTAAACAACAAAAAGCATAAATATACACAACTTGATTTATGTCGGTCGTACAAAAGAACAACTAAACAAAAGATTCAATAGGCACACATATAACGTCACGCACGATAACACTAGTTCGACAGAGCTTGCCGAGCATTTTACACCAAACGTGCATATTCTCAGAAATTAATCCGAATCTGTTACTCCTCAAAATACACGAGGAGAAATATGTTTGTGAGTTATGAACAAAATGACAGTGGAATTTCATCGTATTTACACAAAACCGTTTGATTAAATATTTTTCTTCCTTTTCCTTTACTTCTTTTCTTTTTTTCCTCCTTTTTCTTTCTTTTTCTTTTGGCCAGTTGTAAACTTGAAAATACAACGTCGGAAGGCTGGTTTCCCTGGTTCAAATTTAGAATTTGAATTTCTATAATTTTGAATTTCTACGTATCACTTTTTATTTCGAACTCTACAAAACTAATATATGATAACACTTTCAATTAGTTAGGATCAGAACTCACGAGAGCCACTGTATCATGGCATTATTATTATTATTATTATTATTATTATTATTATTATTATTATTATTATTATTATTAGTCAGAGAACAGTGCCTGCCATCATATTGACACTGGGGAAAATATACGAGGCCTAGTATATCCATCATGACCATATGTGCGCGACATAGTGATCTCATATCAAGATAAACAGCGCATGACCTTGCAGGTATGGCCCAGTTAGAATTATTTTCATGTCCAGAAACCCATCCCGTTCAAAAGGATATTGAAGGCAATACCCATGTTCCCAAAGGGGAATTATCCAAACCCCAAAAATTCCTTTCCACACATAGCTATGATGCTCCCTCACTACTTCTGCTCGTAATCAGAGATGCACATATCATCAGCCACTAAGGAACATGCTCAAGTGGTTAAGTTCAAACAACTGACAAGCAAATCTGTGGTATTGAGCAGAATATTTGTTGTAGGCCACCTTTTATACCAAAACAAAACGATGTACATGATAGCACTTCCAGTCAGTTAAAAATCAGAAGCCATGAGGAAGACGGCCTTGTACTACAACAGGGCATTTCATGATTATTATTATTGTCTTTAGTATTATTAGTAGGGTGGGGCGTGTAAGTGCTGATAATGGCCGGAAATGGGATTTTCCTACCATTATTTATCTTATTATCACTGAATGAATGTTTAGCTGGATTTTTATCTATTTATCAAATCTTTTTTGTTTGTGTCCTTACTCCTCAATTCTGCTTTCAACTATCTGTTACCACTGTCCTTGGCTAATATTTGATGGATTACTTGAAGGCAAGGAACAATGTTTTGTTTTTGTTGGAGTTTTGCATCTGATTGTATTACTTTTCTAGTATATTTTTCCTGGTATATATACACAATATATTTTGTAATAATATTCCTGTTATAAAAGCCCTCGACGTCCTTTTATTCATGAGAAATATAAATTCCTTGTTAGATTTTGTGTGTATTCTCTAAATCCAATTATTCTACTTCTTGTCTGCTTCTCTTATATTGTTAATTCTCTTAACGTTCAATTGATTGATAATAATAATAATAATAATAATAATAATAATAATAATAATAATAATAATAATAATAATAATAATAATAATAATAATAATAATAATGATATTGTTGTTGTGGTTGTTGCTTGTTGTTTTTGTAACTGTTGTTACTTTACTTATAATTATGTCTCCATAGGTTTGATCTTCTGTAAATTTAGACTATCAGAGCAGCAAGAGTACCATCAAATATAATTGAACTTTTCAGGGATAAGAAGGTGAGAAATTCTAATTTG
Source organism: Octopus bimaculoides (assembly GCF_046866305.1). NCBI lineage: Eukaryota > Metazoa > Mollusca > Cephalopoda > Octopoda > Octopodidae > Octopus > Octopus bimaculoides. The sequence continues at coordinate 61,018,605 of NC_142928.1, forward strand.
ATTTTGGGTATATAGAAATCTCTAAGCATGGGAAATTAAATGTCTTTCTTTTTTTCTCTATTCGCATGGCTAAGCGTGATATCATAGATGATTGCTTTCTTTGCCACTTTTACCGCAAAAGTTGTTGGGTGAAAGTGTTTAAGGTAGCAGTGGTAGAAAGTTCACTAACGTCGAACTTATTCAAGGAAACAAATTATCAACGACACTATGTTAAAATAAAACTAAGATGACCACATCGTTGAAGAATGAAATACAACCGCTAAGTTATTAACAGCACTAACAAGTACCTAATCATCAACACCAGCTCCACCACCACCACCACCACCACCTCCACCTCCACCTCCAACAACAACAACAGCAGCAGCAGCACCACCACCACCACCACCACCACCAACAACAACAACAACAACAACAACATCAGAAATAAAGTACTGAAGATAATAAGAGCTCTTCTGATAACGAGTTTACTAACGGTGAAGTTGCTTGAAACGATAGCAATGATACTTTAATCAGAAATTTTCCCCAAAACGATATCAGCAACTGTAGCAGTAGAACAGAAACAACAGTCACAACAATTAGAGCAGCAGAGATAGCATATGTACAACACTGAAACCAAGAGCGACAACAATGGTGTAACAGAAATAAAAGCAGCATCAACACTGGCAAAACGACCGAAGGGTATTTCTTTCTCTTTTACTCAAGTGGGAAGGCAGTGCCGAGCACATGAAATAAAACCTCCATAACTGGCGAAATAACGGAGTGGGGAGAGTTTTCTCAACTGTAAAACCATTTCAAATGCTTAGAAAAGAATGTGCTTCACTAAATGTACTCAAGGTGGTAAGTGCTGGGTATTAAAATTAATGTCTGTCACCCGAATAGGCCACGCCAAGATTTGAACTCAGAATGCATAAAACCAGGACAAAGACGGCTAGCTATTTGTCCCGAAGTTCTTATGGCAAGTTTAACGATTTGAATTGATAGTTTCTTTTTTATCGACACCGAAAATAAGAAAGGCAAAGTTGACTTCCGTGTGATTTGGACAAAATCGCTAAAACTCAGTCTCACACTACGACGACATCTCTCATTAATGTAATAATCATGAGGAAAGTATATAACATAAAAAAATGTGCCCTGTTATGGCATTAGGGAGAGAGAGTAGTGGTGGAGTTGCAGTTCATAAAACCAGAATATGCAATCCTGACGACAAACATAAAACAACAGCAGTAAAATATCGGAGCATAAATGTGTACGCTTACTGTCGTTCGAAAGTGTAATTCTCATGTTGTTGGAGTCAATGATAATAGTTTAAAATTTTGGCTCAAGGTAAGTAATTTCGGGAGAGGTGTAGGTCGATTACATTAACTCCAGTGATCAACTGGTGCTTATTTTATCGATCCCTTTGTCATGAAAGTCCAAATTGACTTCGGCAAAATTTGAATTCAGAAAGATTAGTCCGAAGAGATGCCGGTAAGCTTTATACCCTGTCTGCTAAAGATTCTGCCAGCAAGTGCCTTTAATAATAATAATAATGATAATAATAATAATAATAATAATAATAATAATAATAATAATAATAATAACAACAATGTATAAGACGCTAACATCTGTCCTAACCGAGTACACCTATAGTTTTTTAATAGAAAGTAGCATATTCCCTAATGAGCAAAAGGGATGTAAACGTGGATCTTATGGTTGTAAAGATCAGCTACTCATCAATAAGATGATCTTAGAAGATTGTCACAAGCGACACAAAAACTTGTCAATAGCCTGGATAGACTATAAAAAGGCCTTTGATAGCCTACCACATAGCTGGATTAGGAAATGTCTGGAAATGTATAAAATAGCTCCTACTCTGCGAAACTTTTTATCTGTAAGTATGAGATCATGGAGAACCACACTGATGTTGAACAATGACAATGAATCTCTAAATGCTGGAGATGTAAGAATTTCATGTGGCATTTTCCAGGGTGACTCACTATCACCACTCCTCTTCTGTCTAGCCCTAATACCGCTCTCAAAATTGCTCAATGATGCACAGTATGGTTATAAAATATTTGATAAAAATATAAATCATCTCATTTACATGGATGATTTAAAGCTCTTTGCAAAAAATGACCAACAACTCAAAGGCCTACTAGCGATTGTTAAACAATTCAGTGATGACATCAGGATGCAATTTGGCCTTGATAAATGTGCAAAAGCTATCTTTATCAAAGGAAAAATGACAAATACATCTAATGTGAACCTTGACCAGCAAAATGTCATAAAAGAGTTAGAACCAGCGGAGAGCTACAAATACCTAGGGGTAATTGAAGGGGACAATATCAAGCACTCAGTGATGAGGGAAAGGATCAGAAGAGAATGTTATCGCAGGGTGAGAGCAATACTGAAGACAGAGCTGAACGCGAGAAACAGGATCGAAGCGATCAATGCTCTAGCCATACCAGTCGTGACTTACAGTTTCAACATCGTTAACTGGTCAATTACTGAAATATGTAATGTTGACAGAAAAATACGAAAACTGTTGACAATGCATAGAATGCACCACCCTAAGGCAGATATAGAACGTCTTTATCTGCCAAGAAAAGAGGGAGGTCGAGGACTACTACAGCTGGCATTATCAATGAAGGTAGCCACAATTGGCCTAGACACCTATATGAAAAACTCTGAGGACTGGATGCTAAAACTTGTCTTAAAATATGAAAGCAAGAAAGCATCTTACTCAGTAACAAAACAGGCAAAGGAATATCTAAGTGAATTCCAATTGCAACAAATTCAAGAATTAGACGAACTAGAAACACCTACAGAAAAAGCTAAGCGCTTGAAAACCCATGCTAAAATTGCTGCCTTAGCTATTATGACTGAAAAATGGCATGGAAAACCTCTCAATGGCAAATACCCAAAGAGAGCGAATAATGCAGATATTGACAAAGCCCTTACCCACCAATGGTTAATGGCCTCTGGATTGAAATCAGAAACAGAGGGGTTTATCATAGCAGCCCAAGATCAATGCCTACCTACAAAGAACTACCAGGCCAACATATTAAAGAACGGCAGCTCCCCATTATGTCGTATATGCCAACAACAAAATGAGACCATCGATCATGTTGTCTCCATGTGCAGTCTGCTTGCGCCTACAGAGTATCTCAACAGGCATGATAGAGCTGCACAATATATTCACTGGGTAATATGCAAAAACCTGGACTTGCCCCATGATAAAAACTGGTGGGAACACAAACCACCCCCAGTACTTGAAAATGATCACATTGCACTCCTCTGGAACTTCACCATTCAAACTGACAGAAAGATAGACGCAAATAGGCCAGATATCATACTGAAAGACTTCAGACAAAAATCATGCCTCCTCATTGATATGACTGTCCCAATTGATATAAACGTATCTGTCAAGACCTACCAAAAACTGAGCAAATATAAAGATCTTGAAATAGAAATTAGCAAAATGTGGAATCTGAAGACGAAAACAATACCTATTGTCATAGGTGCCCTGGGAATGACAGCGAAACGGGCTGATTACTACCTAGCTCAGATACCAGGAAACCCCAAAATGGCTGAAGTCCAAAAGATAGTGCTCATGGGAACTGCCCATATCCTACGTAAAATACTGTCTATGTGATCTCAAATTTTAAAGCAAACATAATTTTCTTATGGTTTCTTAAACATTCACTTGAACAAAACTGTACAAATCCAAATATATGGTACCCTAGGCATAACACCTACATGAACTTCTAACTTGTTGTCTCTTGAGGTCTCTGGGTGAGACTTGGATCCAACTTGTACAAATGCAAAACAAAAGTCAAACATAAAATAATAATAATAATAATAATAATAATAATAATGATAATAATGATAATAATAATAATAATAATAATAATAATAATAATAATAATAATAATGGGAGCAGTGAGTAAATTTCTTGAGAAGTACATGGAACAAATAGGGGGTGAAATATGGGTGGAGCACACGCATATTTCACATATTTCACAAAACAGCACTACCTAGAACCGCTAGAATACTAAATGCAAAAGATATAGACAGAGAAAAATCCCAGCAATGGTTGAGAAGCTCAGGGCTCAAAGCAAAAACTGAAGGATTTTTAATTGCAGCACAAGACCAAAGCCTCCCCACCAGAAATTACCAAAAACATATAATGAAAAGAAACATAACAAGTAACTGCAGTATATGTGAAGATGGACAAGAAACAATAAATCATATTATCTCTGGCTGCCCAGTCCTGGCTAAGAAGGAATATATTCACAGACATTACAGAGCTGGGTCCTACATACACTGGAAGCTATGCCAACAGTATGGAATAACAACAGAAAAAAAATGGTATAAACACACCCCAGAAAAGGTCACAGAAAACGAGAAAGCAACCATACTCTGGGATATGCCAATACACACAGATAGAGAAATTAAGGCCAATTGGCTAGATATAGTTGTCAGAGATCATGAAGAAAAAAAATGCTTTCTTATTGATGTATCAATACCAATAGACCACAAGGTTTCTCTAATAGAAATGGAGAAACTTTCAAAATACAAAGACCTGGAAATAGAGGTAACTCGAATGTGGAATCTAAAAACAGAAACAATTCCTATCGTAGTGGGCGCATTAGGTATGATAAAAAAAATATTCGGACAAATACATAACAAAAACACGAGGACTTAAAAGTATATATAACTTACAGAAAATTGCACTCCTGGGCACTGCACACATCCTACGCAAAACACTTTCAATACAGTAACCATAAGAGCATCACAGCAAACCACAGTACATACCCAAGGCCCACAGAGCTGCGCTCGGTAGTGAAATTAAAGCACGCTATAATAATAATAATAATAATAATAATAATAATAATAATAATAATAATAATAATAATAATAATAATAAGAGTCTGGGAATTTTGATGAAGTGGTTAACCAATACTTTCGTAGACGAAAGACGGCCGTCGTATATATATATATATATATATATATATATATATATATATATATATATATATATATGTTCGTGTGCGTGTGCACGTGTGTGTGTGTGCGTGCGTGCGTGTTTGTTTGCTCCCCCAACATTACTTGACAGCTGATGTTGGTGCGTTTACGTTCCCGTAATATAGCGGTTCAGCAAAAAAATCCGATAGAATAAGTACCAGGCTTACAAAGAATAAGTCCTTGGATCGATTTGCTCGACTAAAGGAGGTGCTCCGGAATGGTCGCAGTCAGATGATTGAAACAAGTAAATGAATAAATGAATATGTATCGAAAGAAGAAAAACTGTTCAAAGTTCACGATTAAAACCAATTTCATGCTCAGAAACATGACAAGTGTGGATTGTAACGTTTCGTATTCTAGTGTTGAGATAAAAAGCGGCAGGTAAAAGGAGAAATAAGTAAACGGAACAAGCGGGGCAATGTAAGCGAAACTGTCCACGCAAAGCTTGTCCAAACACACGCACCCCCCCCCCCTCACACACACACAAACATTCATGCTAACGCACTCACACACATATAGACACAAACACATATGCATATGTGTGTGTAAGTTGTAGCTTGCACTAGATTTTTTTCTTAATACACGGAGAAATTCTTTTTGTTTTTAAATTATAGTTTTATTTTTCTTTGAATTTCAGTTTATTTATATGCCGTTTTTAGCTCTGAATATTTTGTTTCTTAGGTTATCTCTAGTTATTCTTTACTTTTCATCACTGAATTGACATTCATCTTTGGAATTCTAGTTCAACTAGTCTCACATGTTTGCCGCCCCACGCATAAACATACTGATAAACAATAATCCTTTTCACTATTCATATCTTACAACACACATATCCTCTTTTGCATACTTCCCTACATCTTCACTCCTACTCTGCCATGCTGAATACGAATATACTCATCTCATTTACTGTTTATATTTCATTTTCTTTCTTTCCTTCTTTCTTTCCTTCTTTCTTTCCTTCTTTCTTTCTTTCCTTCTTTCCTTCTTCCTTTCTTCTAATCGTCCTTTCTTTTTTTCTTTCTTTCTTTCTTTCTTTCTTTCTTTCTTTCTTCCTTCCTTCCTTCCTTCCTTCCTTTCTTTCTTTCTTTCTTTACTCCCCACCTCACGCTTTGAATATATCTAAGTCACATTAAGGCATACTGAGATTGATCATATTGTATAACATCAGCTTCAACATTTTGTACATGAGTACAAAGTTTGCCCGTGTCAACTGCGATGTTCTTCATCGCTGGAGACACCCAAAGATGCGTTGAAGTACACGCTAACGGATAATCAGATACGCACACGTACGCTTTTGGGCACGCCGTAGCAAAACCGTTTTTGCGTATATGAATATTTGATGTTTTATGTCCATAACATTTATTTTACATGTTTATTATGCATGTAAACACACAAACACTCACACACACAAACAAAATTACACACACATGCACACACGTGTATATGGGTGAAACTTTGTAGTTGGTTCGAATCAATTTGAGCTCTGAAGGAATAATAAAACAACTTATTTCTTAATATATATTTTTAATGTTCTTTGTGGTGTGACCCTGTATTCTTCCCAATCTAGAAAGTCCTCCACATTTCATATATTTATATATATTCACTTTGGTAATAAAAAAAAACGGAGAAACTGTTACACAATTACAAATACAAACAAGAAAGTAACAACGGGCGTCTTTTGACCAACAAAGACGAAATAAGTTGAGCTGGCGTGTGTAGAGTGAAAGCCGTGAAGCAGGAATATAAAAGACGAACATAAGAGATGAAAGTCATGAGACAAAAATATAAGATGCTTCGCGGCTGCAGTCAAGCCTGGAAAGAAAGATCATGCTTGGCCGAATACCGGTCAGGTGGAAGGAAAGGAGAGCATGTATACATTGATAGGTCAATAAAATAAACACACTATTTACAAAGTCATGTGAGAGACAAAAAGGGGAAGCAAGACAGAGAAAACGGAAAGAATAAAAATAAAAAAGTAAGCAAAGAAAGTAAAGGAGAAAAAAGGAAAGAAAATTCACAGCGACGACGCTCTTCTCAGTATGTATGACGTACCGGTTGAGACAATAATTTGCACTTGCTGAATGGATGATAAGCCAGGGATCATTCTTAAATAATTTTCAGTTCCTTTTAGATCATTTTAAGTGCTCCTACAATCACTGGTATTGAGATGACACATCTTTTTGATTTCGACTAGCAAATCTGTATAATTTCTGAGCTTATTACATTTCTTTTCCGGAGATATTGTGTTCACAGAGTATGCTCATGTCAGTCAAAAAACAGACTGTATTCACAGAAATATCTGCGCTCAGTTAGAGACTGAGGGTGGCTTTTGTACCATTTGTCAACAGTTTTGATTTTGTAATGCCAACACATTATCCAGTGTAGATATTGGCCAACTCTTTCATTGGTACAGGTGCTAGAACATTAAACCCATAGATTAGGTGATCCACCGCTTCAATCCCATCGTTGCAGTATCGGCACTTTGGGTCTACACTAGTTTTGATCACATTGTCTTGATAGTACCGGGTCAATAAGTACTAATCTTGAGCAGCCAAGATAAATACTTTACTGTTTGTCTTAAGCCTATAGCTCCGTCGCCACTTATAGGTGTGCTTCTAGTCTACATCGGCTTATTTGCTACGGGCCACATATGTACCATGCAGAGGTTTTTGTTCCCACCTATCAGTCAATTGTTCAAACTCATTTTGCTTTGCTATTGATTTCACCTTCTTTACAACTTGAGTTGCTGCACTTCCACGATGCTGTTCAACCTGGGTATTATGCATAAACCCACTTCAAAATGTTTTGTTGTCCTTCATAACAGAGCGTAGCTTCTTACGTCTTTCGTGGTTGTCAACAGACTTTAGCATCCAGTCGATAGATGTTTCAAGATATTTTGTCAGTCCAACTGTGGTGGTTTGTAGGAGATTTCAAATTGGATCAAGCCTCGACTTCCTTGAGCTCTGGGTAGGTAAAGACGATCTCAATCTCCCTTTAGATGGTGCATCGTATTGCAAGTCAAGAGCTTACGGATTTTACTAGTAGCATTATTATTATTATTTTCATATTCACTCAACGGATTAGACTGTGGTAACAGAAAAATCCTAACATCGGTCTACATCAAGTAACCTTACATGCCAAAAACCCTTCTGTCGTGCTACAGCAAGTAAATTTAGATGCTAAGAATCGTTCTAAATATCATAGCTGTCGCTAATAACAATGTTTTCTGGGACAATAATAAACTGGGGTTTATGCCTATTTCCTCTATCCATCTGTTTAAATCTTAAGGGATAGTTCCCAATACAACTATCATTACTGGGATACATTTTACCCGCAATTTCCATAGTCTCCCACTGGATTACTCTCCCTAGATTGTCATGTCTTTTCTCATATACTTTCTGTACCTGCATGCTACATTCACTGACGGTGTGAGTAACGCTTTCCTCTTTTGATTTGCATAATCTACATTGGGAATCTACTTTGTTTGTCTCTATCCTGGCTTTTATCCAATCTTTTGTCTCACTTTCTTTTCTGCAAACATAATCATGTCTCACTACTACTGTTTACTGTAACTATCTTTGAGAATCTACCATGCAACGCCTTCCCCTGCCAGTCAGATAAATTTTGTTCTTTCTTCTGATTTTTAACTTCGTTTGGATTTATGGCTTCCCTATGTCTTGTGGGGACTCTAGCAGCTTTCAAAAAAGTTTCTTCATTATTACCTACATAGGAGTCTATATCTACTTTAGCTACCTCCACGCAGTCTTCTACCGATATTAACACGCTTCCGCATTCCGTTCAAGGTAGGTATAATCTTGCTACTCCTGCCATTGGGTAGACTCCTCCATTCCTTGTTCTTCTGTCTAGCTTTGCTAATTCAGTTTTTGTCTAATCTATAAAATCTGCTGAGTAACTAAGTAATGCTAGTTCCCAAGTGTTCACAGCATTCACAAGATTCGGACCATTTAGCTTTGACTTCATTAGATTCCTCACCCTTCTGATGTACTCCTTCTCAATATACGTTTTCATTTCTGTACTTGGTACCCTGTCAGATTCTCATACTACATACTTATAACTCTCTCCTCCTTTCAATGATCTTAATATCTCGCCATCTGGTAAAAGGATGCCTTCACTGTTGACTACCCGTCCCCTTCTCATGACTAATATCGCACACTTATCTATGCCAAATTCCATTGCTGAAAGTCTTACAGTCTGCATTAAGGAATCCATCTCATTTTCATTCTTACTGAAATGTTCCAGTTTATGCATGTAGTGCAAATGGTTAATTTTTTCCCTTACTATTTCTGAATTGATACCCTGCCTCTGCCTTCCTTAATATGAAACTGATGGATCGAACATAAGATAAATATAATTGCTATTATCATTTTCATTAGAAACTTTTTTCAATTCTGTTTCCATTTCTTGCCGAATGTGTTATTGACACTTAGAGTGGAGAAACGTAATGTATATATTGGCAGTCCAATAAAACAAACACACCAGATTGCTCATTTACAGAGTCATGTGATAGAGAAAAAGGGGGAGACATAGAGAAAAATAAAAAAATAAAAAAATAGAAAAGTAAGCAAATCAAATAAAGAGGAGGGGAGGAAAGAAAATTTACAACGACAATGTTCTTCTCAATACATGTGACGTACCAGTTAAGACAAACTTTTGCACTTTCTGCATGGATGGTAAGCCAGTGATCATTCTTAAATAATTTTCAGTTCCGAGTGCTCCTACAATCACTGGCATTGTAGCCGTCTTGAGATGTCACATCTTTTCGATTTCGATTAGCAGATCTTTATATTTTCTGAGCTTATCCATTTCTTTTGCCGAGATATTATGGTAACAGGGTATTATTATTATTATTATTATTATTATTATTATTATTATTATTATTATTATTATTATTATTATTATTATTATTATTATTATTATTATTATTATTATTATTGTTCAGTAGTTTTATTTTTATAACGTGCTTTCACTTCACTACCGAGCGCAGCTCTGTGTGCCTTGGGTATGTGCTGTGGTTTGCTGTGGTGCTCTTATGTTTACTGTATTGAAAGTGTTTTGCGTAGAATATGTGCAGTACCCACTAGTGCAATTTTCTGTATGTTATATATATTTGTAAGTCCTGGTGTTTTTGTTATGTATTTGTCTGAATATTTTTTTATTATACCTAATGCACCTACTATGATAGGAATTGTTTCTGTTTTTAGATTCGACATTCGAGTTATCTCTATTTCCAGGTCTTTGTATTTTGAAAGTTTTTCCATTTCTTTTAGAGAAACGTTGTCATCTGCTGGTATTGATACATCAATTAGAAAGCATTTTTTTCTTCATGATCTGTGACAACTGTATCTGGTCTATTTACCTTAATTTCTCTATATGTGTGTATTGGCATATCCCAGAGTATGGTTGCTTTCTCGTTTTCTGTGACCTTTTCTGGCGTGTGTTTATACCTTATTATTATTATTATTATTATTATTATTATTATTATTATTATTATTATATGAAAACTCACAGCTTATTTTGTTGAGTATGATAGAAAGTGTCAGCTGTGCACAGCCAGCAACTAAGGTGACACTTGTTTACTGCTCATGATTCAAGAACCGTGCGAAGAAATCACGCAGTACCGCTGAATTTGTATCAATCTTTTTCAGCTATGTTTGTAGTTGAATGCTGATATATACAACTGCGCCAATTACTATTTATGATGGATTCTCGCCCGTATTTGAACGGACGGAGAATCTCGTGAATGTCAAAAGATCGAGGTGGCAGAATTGGGTTGGGACTACGCTGGAGGTTCTTCTCCACGTGAAGCCAGAGCAGTTAGAGAAAGTCCCATACCTGATTTCCATCTTGAATGCAGTAGAAATAAAGGTGAATGTAGAAGGAAGAAGGCCGAGGTTCCACGGCTGTGGTTCAACGGGCTACTTACGTTTTCACTGCCCACAAAACCAGGACAGAAGGGCAGAAAGAAATGTCCAAACAAAACCACCACAACCCTTGAGTCGACAACCTTGAGGAAGGTGTTACAGTAAATGTGGGAGTAGCACCAGCTGCAGAGGCGGAAGCTACAGTAGCAGGAGCAACAACAACAATAACAGCTACTACAAGAAAACCAGAACAAACAACACCACAAGAAAACATACAAGACTCCTCCACACACCAAAGCGATGATGAGGAGGAAGGCCAAAAGGCAAAACTCCCGAGCAATTTAACAGGTCCGTCAGTCCAACATATTACAACGCCATCCGGAGGTATTGATCTGCCTCAACAGGTGCCCAACCGCAAATCCACTGGCTTGGCGGCTTTGACTTTGCAACCGACTCGTATTCCTTTATAATGGTACTGCCCGTCTCCACCTCGGTAACGTTCAATACCATGAGCGTGACATTGTCTGCATACGCCCACATTACAACTCCGCCGCGTCCCAGTTCGAAAGAGATGCTCCGTAACTGTTCCAACTTCCGCAGCTGTAGCTCGAGAGCCAGTGCGTTAGAAGAGGCAATAGCGGGCAGCCTTGAGGAGCGGAGTATGCGACGCGAGACAGTTTCGATAGGTGACGTTTATTTTGCCCACCGAGCAGGTGCCACTGATAACTGATGCGATCCAGCCTCTGAAAACAGGTCTGAAACTGGCCGCTTTCAAGGTGGTTTCGAGGTAGCGATTGTTGAACCTATCGAATGCTTTGGATTGATCCAAGTGGATCAGGGCGCCAGCGAAGCCAGCTTTAGTTTCAGTCACTTCTATAACGTCCAATAATAATAACAATGATAATATAGGAAATAATTCATTAAAGAAATGTTTTTTTAATGAATTTCAAGTACACAAAAAAATCGTTGCAAATCTTAGTCAAATTATATATCATATTTGCTCTATCTTTTATTTGCTAATAAATTATTTTAAATGCTTACTATATATTTTTATGACATAAAAATCAGCTATAACGTTATGTATACCAACCAATGCCATACCAAAAATCTTTCTAAAATATATAAATTGCGCAGACGTGTTATTTCTTTGTAGAGTAAATGGGAAAGGGAGAGGCCCACCTGTAAATGAAGCTTAACTAATGTTCAGTTAAGCTAGTAGATGAAGGCGAGAAATTTCCATCAGTTATAAATGGTACCTGAATGTCACGATTCCCGTACATTCTTTTATTCTTTTACTTGTTTCGGTCATTTGACTTCGGCCATATTGGAGCACCGCCATGATAATATTTAAAATAATTTTAGTTTCAGACCAAACAGAACTCACAATGAATTCATTCTGTCTGTGTACAAGCTTGATTTATAATAAACCATGTGATAAAAACAACGATTTTCTATGAAAAACATGTTCTAATATCAATTAATTATTTCATCTAATTGTTACAAAACATAATATCTACACAAAGTTTTAGTGTGTGTATTTTCAATGGAGTAAACTGCTTTTCGTTAATTATTAAGCCTCAGGTTTGAAATACATATTCATAATTACGTTTCTGTTTCGATTTTGCTTATGTTTTCACAATCATGTTTCCTTCCAATTTCCTACCTAATATTACAATTGAATGGTGATATTTATAATTTGAGGTCTCATTCTCCGAGGAAGAAGAATATAGGTGAAAGTGTTAGCATTATATATATATATATATATATATATATATATGTATATATATATATGTGTGTGTGTGTGTGTGTGTGTGTGCGTGTGTGTGTGTGTGTGTGTGTGTGTGTTTGTGTGTGTGATTGTGTTTGATTGTTTGTGATTGTGTATGTGTATGTATATATATATATATATATATATATAGTTATCGCCAAGCCAACATAGCAGTCCCAAAATTAGGACGAAAGCTGCCGTGAATTAGCTCCAAGAAGCCATCGCCTCTAGCTAGCTATGTGACACACGAAACCTGTGTCCTTTATAACCCTGAAACTAGTCTGCAGATGCCAAACCAGCAAGGGGGAAACTGCTGACCTCCCCTGTTCGAACGTTATAAAGGACACAGGTTTCGTGTGTCACATAGCTAGCTAGAGGCGATGGCTTCTTGGAGCTAATTCACGGCAGCTTTCGTCCTAATTTTGGGACTGCCATGTTGGCTTGGCGATAACTATTAATTCCCACTACCGCTGCCGTAGTCTCCTTTAGAGAGACTTAGAAATATTAATAACTCTCTCTCTCTCTCTCTCTCTCTCTCTCTCTATATATATATATATATATATATATATATATATATATATATATATATACATACACATATACATACATACGTACATACATACATACAAACACACCCAGACATACATATATATATATATATATATTTATACAGTGAGAGAAAGAGAGAGCGCGAGAGAGAAAGAGAAAGAGAAAGAGAGAGATAGGGATGTATGTATATGTCCGTCTATGTATACACTTTTGAATCTGTAGATGACGTTAATCTGCAACTAAAGTCCACTCAGTGTGCAATGTTCCATTCAAAGCCTCATAAGAAGAAACTTGTGAAGGTAACGTGCATTACGATCAATCTCAGAACGATATTATTTGATATGTGATTGAGACACTTAAGTAACTAATACCATAGACACCACAGTATGGTGAACAAAAAAAAACTGTATCAAAATAAGTTCTCTTTATTAAAATACAATAACTAGGATGCTCCATCAAGATTTTAAAAACACCAAACAACAAAATCAAGCACATGGAAAAGAACTGAAATTGATTTTTAAAAGGCAATTTACTGCCAGTGATTCATTTCGTTATTTAGCAGGCCCATGGCAAGTCGGAATGATATATTTTCTTTACGCTTTTTGCTTCTTTCGAATATCGGTGACAGGAACTTTTGCTGATAGCAATAACAAGGACGACATTCTTTCCAACGAATGCGGAGACAGGATCCTTGTATGAAAGCCTCGCATTTATCATTAGTACAAACGAAACAAATAAAAACAGACAGCAAATAGATGGCGGTGTTTATCAACGGCGAGCATATGTTTGGACGTGTGTGTGTATGTGTATATATATATGTGCATGTATGTATATAGCTTATTGTGTGTGTGTGTGTGTGTGTGTGTGTGTGTGTGTGTGCGTGCGTGCGTATTTACAAACGCATTTATTTAAGTATTCATACACAGTAAGTTAAAATATAGATGTATGAATGCGTGTGAGCGTGTATGTATGCGAGCTGGCATTTATGTTTCTGCATGTAAGTCGATACCCGATTAAATGCTGGGAGTGCCACATTATAAATGAAGTGGTCAGTATTAAAGAGGTGGTTAATAAATTTTAAAATGGAATTAAAATTAGTTTTATTTATGAAGGCGAAAATGTCATTCATTATCCTAGTTATAATTTTGCTGGCTTATTCGGTAATGTTCGGTTCGAAATCAATAATAGAAATATCGTTACATGTATACACACATACACACAGACATCGGCAGACAGACACACACATACGTACACACAGACACACACATACGTACACACAGACACACACACACACACACACACACACACACACACACACACATATATATATATACACATACATACATACATACATACATACATACATACATACATACATAACTATCTATATTTATTCAAATTTGACCTTTTATAATATATGTTAAAGATCAGCTCAGGCAACTATTTTAAATTGTCGCAATTTAGTTAAACAAAAAAAAAAAAAATGAAAATGTAAGACATATATAAATGTTCTATAGATATATGATCTTTATTAGAGGGGAAGAAACGTATGATAGAGAAATCGAGTTCTTTCTCCACCTTCTCTCCTTTTTCAAATAATATACAGAATAAGCTACGAAACAGAAGTAAAAAATATATCATCAGGTCATATCATAAGTCGCCCCATGAAGTACAATGCTCTTAACTTTATGAATCTATAATGAAAGAATGTGTATACTTCTCATTGATGAGAGTAATACTTTTGAAAAAAATTTTAAATATTTTGTCTAAGTAGATTTCGCATTTCCTCTAGTGAAGTCACGAACTTCGATTGAGGCTCTAGACGCGATGATATGATCGAGTAAAAGACTTATACGCAGTATCTCAGCCTGACCGCAATCCAAAGACAAAAACGATCCCCAAGAGGATTTTTTTCATTAATCATTCATACGTATATGCAAATATATATATATATATATATATATATATATATATATATATATATATATATATATATATATATATGTATATACATACATATATTATATATATATATATATATATATATATATATATATATATATACATATATATAAACATATATATACATATATATAAATATATACATACATATGTATAAACATATACATATACATATATATATATACATACACATTCATATATATATATATATATACATACATACATACATACATACATATATATATATATATATATATATATATATATATATATATATATATATATATATATATATATTTCTGTATTCATGTATGTGTCTGATATATTTTGCTTTCTACAAAATGTGACATGTTAAACTTATACTACTACCTCTAAGATAATGCGAACACAATGCTATTGAATTGTAGAATAGGAATTTTACATGGTTCAATGCCTCATATTGATTTCCATTGGGAATTTTTGGAATGATATAGCATTAGGAAACTTCGTATGTTTTATAGTCTTCATGTCTGGTGTGTTTCTGTAAAACAAGTTGTTTATTTTTTTCGTATCGTATTTTTAGTTTCTTTCCTTTTTTCATTTGCGATTTAGCATAAAAAATATTTAGTATTTCGAGATATTTTGGGGGATGTATTTATGCATATGTGTGTGTATATGTTGCATGTTTCTTGTGTGAGTCGATGATATTGATGTGTAGCATACTGGAAGCAAATTGTGGCTGTGGAATCAGATTTCATATGTCTTCCTTCTTATAGGTTTGTAAATTTATGTATGTTTATATGTAAGAGTAGGGAATGTGATTGGCTCTTCAAGAATTACAAAAACAGAAAAAAACAATACAAAACGAATTTGAAGTACGCTTGGAGGTGGAGAGCGGTCAGACAGGGACAATTATCAGTAAAATTTAAGGTCAAGACTGGTAGGTTTTGAAAGTATATTGGAAAAAGCGTATAGCATAATATATACGTAAGTATATCCATTACGAATGGTAATTTAGTAAAATGCGTACTCAAGGATTCACAGGATAACAGAATCCAGGATTGAAGTAAATTTGATTGTGAAGCCAAATCATTAATTCTCTTTTATATAATTTAAAACAAAACTTGAAGTTACAAAGTTAAAATGCGGGTGTCCCAACAACTGCTTGTGAGTAGCTAAGTAAGTGCAAGTGAAAATATTCAGGGTTGATAGTTGTAGGTAGTTTTAATGTTAGAGAGAAAAAATAATAAAAAACCGAAAACATTTAATACAACATATGCTTTCTCGGGAAAAGTATAGGATCTGAATCCTAGAGTTGATAAAGATGGGTAATACACGATCGCTGATAGACTGGACAAAGAAAATATATTTCGAAAGGTTTAAGATATTTGAATGAATGTATATTGTAGTGGTCGTGGGTATATGTGAAGGATTGTGGCTCAGTAGTTGAGTTATTAGGCTTACGATCCTTGAGAAAGGCACTTTATTTTATGTTGCTCCAGTCCACCTGTATTACCTCTATTTCAAAGGACCAGCCTTGTAACATTCTGTGTCACGCTGAAACTCCCTCAGAACTACGTTAATTTCACTTGCACGTTAATTTCACTTGCACGTTAATTTGCAGAGCAGCCAAGTGAGTACGTATTGATGTGACTCATTGATGTGATCGTGCGTGAATATGTAGGTGCACACAATATGCATATTGATTGGTGCAAATTAAAACATATTTAACCATTCTTATGCTTGGTACGATATACCCGCATTTAACTTATCTTGTTATAAATAGAGATGTGAAATCCTTGAGGTAACGAAGGGTATTTATGTCATCTCTCGAGCTACAAGTTATGTCAAACCCAAACAACTCCTTAAAAATAAGATCCAACAGTCCTCAATAGAGAGCTTATCGGCTATTTTATTTCGTAATATACGATTTCTAAGAAACAGAATATGAAATCTTTACTTCTACGTATAGATCTCGCTCGATCCCCATTCATGGGAAGACAATGAATAATAATAATAATAATAATAATAATAATAATAATAATAATAATAATAATAGTAATAATAATAATAATAATAATAATAATAATAATAATAATAATAGTAATAATAATAATAATAATAATAATAATATTAATAATAATAATAATTCGTTGCGGTTTTGTACGAAGCCAGCAATTTTGAGGGGAGAGGGCAAGTCGATTACATCGAGCCCAGTTCATGACACTATACATCTGAAGGATGAATGGCAAAGTCGACCAGAGCTAAATTCAAATACAAAACATCCTTCAATACACGTTATCAATATGCTGACTGGTTTACCCAAGTTCAAAAAGAGACGATTTTAAGAATGTCGAACACAGGAATAGTTTCTAGTTTTCAGGAGTTCATTTTGACAGTTTTATTTCTCACAACACTGTATAACCTATGTGAGATTCATTGATTAGAATTACTTCACAAATGATTTTTTTTTTCAAATTTGAGTGCAAAAGCATAACTCTACTGATGATATCAAAAACTACAACACATGATGAAGTTCTCGAGTACTTTTTAAGTGACGTGATTACATACATATATACATACATATATATATATATATATATATATATATATATATATATATATATATATATATATATATATATATATATATATATATATATATATATATATGTATGTATATATGCATGTATACATGTATCTATCTATCCATTTTTATTGGTACATATACACACGAGTCCTTGTGCATGTGTGTGTGTGTGCGTGTGTGTGTGTGTGTGTGTGTGTAATAGATTAACAACTTTCCAAACCAATTCATAACAAATAACCATTGGGATAGCTGGTGTTTCTCAACCCATCCCCAGTTTCAAGGTTCTTTCCACAGAATATATCGACAGGAAAACTATTCCTTTTGTACGTGCATTAAAATTCGTCCACTCCGCATGTCCTTCGCTGTGTAAGCATTAGATAGCTTGCTGACTGAATGACCCTTCATATTCAGCATGCCTATGAAGCCTTTAATTATACTCAAATTTTGCGTACAATAGTGATATTTTTTCTCTACTGTGTGAAACAACACATTCTCTCAGTTCCTTTTTACATATATGGCTGTTTTTACAACAAAATGTAGATTGATAAAACGTACCTGTGATTAATTCCTCGTCTCATTTTAACTTAAATAGAGCTCTTGAGTTAAGAAGAGGACGTAAAACTTGTCCTTCGAACTGCAAGAAATAACAGCCAAATCTCTCAGAAAACACCTCCTATTCCCTGACAAAGGTGTAGTTCTATATATACAATACTGCAGACTGGTAATAACTAAAACACTAATCGTCATATGTCTGCTTTATTAGAGCTGATCTCTGGATAAACAACACCAAAATAAAGAACACTGTAGCATAATATTTATAAAGGATTTATTTTTATCTTTTTCTTTTCGTAATTATTTCCTTATCTTTAGTCTAGCTTTCTTAGCATGTTTAAGCATTCCAGTTCTAATAGAGTTTGTTAAATACTAAAGATTACTGCCATCCACTCAGCTAAGTGACCATAAATCCAAATGAATATCTAGTTGAAGCTAAAATTTCATCGGAACCTCACAGATTTTTTTTGTTACGTTACCTTAAATTTAAACATACAAACGCAGGAAGCGACATGTTTTATCTATTTTAAATTGACATCATTTGAAAATAGCTTGTTTGGAACATAATTATTTATTTAGAAGCCTAACTAAAACGCTGTTTTCATTTTGTCCGTCAAAATTCTTTGCGGATACAAAGTTACGTCTCTTCATTATCTGAGTTTAAATCCAAATGAGATCAACTTTGCCTCTACAGCATATCACCTCTACGGCATATTTAAAATAAACAACCAGTTTGGTACAGGGTTTCATGGTCTTGAATCGTTCCCTTTCCCTCCTCTCGAATTTGCTGGCCTTGAAATTATAGAATTACTTTAAACAGTAACAACTATAAAACTTAATGAAGGCAAAAGTAAATCTCATTTGGAAGACATTTTCTTTGAAAAATCTTTATGCAAGAATATGACTAATAATCTTTCTTCTCTACTGCGTAGAATCAATTTGATAAATTTTGGATTTGTTTTTATTGTGCAAACCATGAAAAAGATAAAATTAACAATGACCAGAGAAGTCTATGAAAACATTGTTCCCATAACATTTGTGATTGTTTTTTGCATTGTAGGAATATATTGTAATTGCCATACGCTATCAATCAGTGTAAAGTACAATCCTTTGGTGTGTGATTATCACAATAGATTATTAAATCATTGTTCCCATTATACAATTTCAGCAATTGGTGATCAGTTAACCCTTACACAGGCAGAATTTAATTTATTGTTCTGATACTATTTTCTCACAAAAAATTATGTGTTGTGAAATATGGTAGTCATTTCCAGATAAAGGATTTGAAAGTAGTATATATCTCAAGCTGAGATTATAAAGAAAACAACCAGTTTTCCTCTTCTGTACATCTTTTAATATGTCATGTGTTCAGAAGGAGTGAGCTGGCAGAATCGTTTCGCGCCGGAGAAAATGCTAGGCATAATTTCCTCCGTCTTTATGTTCTGAATTCAAATTCCGCCGAAGTTGACTTTGCATTTCATTCTTTCGGGCTCTATAACATAAGAACCAGTCGAGCACTGGGATCGATGAAGTCGATTGACTCACTCCACTGAAATTACTGGCCACGTGCTAGAATGTGAAATCAATATGTTATACCTTCAAGAAATTCTAGTTGAAGATCTGAAAGAACAATCGTGATAGTCCAGGCAAGTGTATTTTGTATGAAACTTTTGAAAAATATCATAAAAATTCTAACTATAAAGTAATGAACATGACATTAGGAGATTTAAAAGGAAATAGACCAATTTGCCTCTTCATTATATTTTTTAGTGCAAAGAAAATAGTCACATTTTTTTTTTAAATGGAAATAAAAACAAAAATGGTTTATTTGTGCTCAAAAGCATTCACAGCAGAATAAGTGTCGACTATAACTTCAGATTGACACTGAGCTCGCAAAGATGCGTTCTTAATTTAGCTAAGAATCTTGCTCACCCCAAATACTCACCGTTAGCAGCTGCTGGTTGAGCATGTTGAAAAGGCGATGATTGAACGCATAGAACTGAATATAATTCATTATTTTTATAACTTGTTCTAATATATATGACAGAACCAAATTTTTCTAGCAAGTGTCTACTGATGAATAATGCGATGACATAAAAGTAATGAAACACTATGCGTTTTGTATATTTCATGTTGCCACAAAGTTTGTAGAGTTGTTCAAAAAAGCCTTTCTCTGCACTACATATCTTACCAACAACAGATTCATTGTTTTTTTTCTTGTTTTTTTGTCATGACTGGTTCTAATACACATAACAGATCTAAATGTTTCTAGCAAGTGCCTGCTGATGACTGATGCAATGAAATAAAGCAATAAAACACTACACGTTTTGTACATAGCATACTGCCACAGATTTTGTAGACTTGTCCAACAAAACCTTACTCTACACTTCATATTTTACCAACTGCTGTATTAATACATTTTTGACATTTCCAAACCCGATTGTATTTAATAAATATTTCCTCTTCCCCACCTTTTAAAAGTGGTTTTCACCGGTATTTCTTCAGAAGTTAGCATTAATTTCCCGAAAGAACAATAGCAACACCGAATTGTCAGAAACATCTGTCGACTCAAGATCCGGAAACATGCAAATGAAAATAACATTCCTTAATAACTGGCGCAGGATGTTGCCTCCTATTTCTTCGACACCCCTAAATAGCATTTTAGCTGAAAGACCAATATTCTTGAATAAATCAATTTTTCTGGATATATTTCTGCAGCTGCAGGTATCAATACAATTTTGATTAATTTACTGTGAGTAATTAGTTTCTTATTTAACGCATTAGTTATTCTCAAAATAGGTTTAATTACATCTTCATTATTTACATGTATCTTAGTGAAAACAAGTATTCCAAGGAAATATTGTTTCCAGCTTTTGTATTAGTTATACCGCAGCTTTCCGCTAAGAAGAAAACATTGTGATGAATACTTTGCTTGATATTTTCTATAAAATTTATATTCCTTTAACGCTACAATATTCTCACAGCGTTTTACATAAAATACATCATTAAAACCTCATCCTAAATTTTTTGTTCACGACGTTATAGTCCATATGTTGCAGTTACACACACACACACACACACACACACACACACACACACACACACACACACACACACACACACACACACACACACACACACATATATATATATATATATATATATATATACATACATGTAGAAATACTTATGACTCTGCAGACACTCTGATAATTTAGAAAACTTTAACCTATTTCTCACCTAGAAAACCCAATCTTTCCCTTATTTGCATCCAACAGTTCCTGTTCCAAACGGCTTACCAATCTATGAATCTCTAGTAAACCGAATGTGCTGCTGTCATGATCTATTATGAAAAGATAATCAGCTGACGGATACAGTTCATCTAGCTATGTACCTCATCCTCTTTTTCATAATTAGAGACATAGCTTCGATCCTAATGCAGCACAGCTGCAGGAAAGTGCCAAACCTCTCTAGAAATATACACTTAGCTCCACAAAATGTACTTACCACAACCTAGAGGCAATGCATTCCCCATCATTTATCAGTTGTTCTGATAATCCACAATTTCCTCGATAAAGAAGACTTAAGACCAAAGTCACTTAATCTCCAAAAGGTAAGACTAAAAAAAATCTACGTGTTTCATGACTCATATTTCCTTTTTAAAAATGACAAAGTATGAATAAAAAATGATTTGGATACTATTCTGTAAAGGCTACGATTCGTAAAATCTATGTCGCTAGTATTGCTTATCCTCAAAACAACTCATAGAAGAAATCTAACCTAAGGGATTCCCGTATTGTCTAACGATACGTGAGACTATATTATATAAAGAGACATTTTCTTTTTTAATGTTGATGGATCGTATATATAGATATACACGTTCTTAATTTCATTAACTCGCACGGCTTAATGGAATTCCGCGGGAATTTAAAACAAGACATGAACAGTCACATTAATAAAAGACTTTAGTTGAAAGTTATAATATCTCTATCAAACAACAACCTTGTTGGAAATTATTAAGCTCAATTGATGGTATTAGCTATTTGATTCGTCGGAGACACTAAGTCACATATTGATGAGTAACATAATCCGTTTTCTCACATTTTGTTGTCTTTGCTTTCAGTGTAGTTGCTCTCATGTTAGTTCACTTGATTATATTGATGTCAAGGATTAATGTGTTAGAATCATTAATGCGTCGTATTGACTCGTTTATTTTCTTATGAAACAAAGAGCACGAAAAATTTTATACACCCATTATCTTTCATATACATTAACAGATGAGAAAATAATGAGAAACAACCAAAGTATGAGGCTAAATAAATAAAATCCTCTTTACGTCAGTTTTATTTGCTGGAAATAACTAACTTGTCTCTATCGAAACATCCCAATATAAATAGAAACCAATTCTCATTCTAAACCACACAGTGCTGGCTGTCCTTGGAAAGGGAAGAACACATTGGAGGATATAATATTACATCGCCTAAACAGTGGAATGGTTATGATTCGAATATATCTACTCATAGATCTGCTCAGTCAGGTTTGACCGCGCAATAAAAACAAAAAACGGCAAGAAATTACATCTTTGAACTACGATATGGATATCACATTTGGAACAGACTGATATCCGATATGATGTGTGTTTAGATCTTTATATATACACAGGACCAAGGGCAAGACTAGACCTACTAAATTTCTTTCTAATGCAAGAACACTTTCTTATCTTTTGGGCTAACAGCGAAACATTTAAATTTTAAAATTTTACACAAAAACACACAAGGAAATGCATACACTATGCATTGCAAATCCACATGCATATAATATACATATGCATACGCACACGAATACGTACATATATACTGGTCCCGAGGAAACTTTAAAGGCCTTGAACTATATTTAAAATCTGTATGAAAAGCTTCGTTGTAGTCAGTATTCTCCTGCTGTTTATCGCTATAAGTAGTGACATTTTTGTAAATAAAGTTAAGGCGTAAAACCAATGTCTTCAAGCCAGATCTGACAAGTGTCACATCCCTATGGTTATATTTACGTATTAGTAATCACAGAACGGAATATTTCACAGGAATATCTATGAATAACACTTCTTTCAGTCATATATATTATGAATATATACTTAGATATATGTGTGTGTTTGCATGTTTGCGAAACGCGCGCGCACACACACACACACACACATGTATGTATGTGTGTGTATGTGTGCGCGTGTGGTTATATATTAATGTATATTTGTAAATGTACGAACAAATATCAATTATCTTCATCATCGTCGTCGTCATCATCATCATCATCATCATCATCATCATCAATGTTCCTCTTCTATGATGGCATGTTTTACGCTCTTCTGCATGTTAATCGTCTTTATCATCTACGTTTGAAGGTCCAGCTGTACGTGATCAGATACCACCCATTTTCTCTGCACCTTCTTTTTCTACTTATATAATTCCTTCTCTCAGTTGGGGGCATACAACACATTTTCAAACAGCAATCATTGTCTAAACTTATTACGTGTTGGAAACGATTCATGGATATTGAGTTTCTACATTATAACATATGCGTCTATATCCAGCTGCACTCCTAACTTAAAACTGCTATGTTGCTTATGCTAGTTAATATTGGACCGCACGTATTTCGTTTTCCATCATTGTATACCGATTTTCGACTCATTAGAAACAGCAGTGATATTGCTCGAAAATATCGCTATACGTCTTGAGAAAAAGAAAGACGAACATAGTTTTAAATACAACACATTTAAAAAGAAGTAGAGAATTTTATAGCTGGAAGGCATTTGATCATAAGATTACACGATTATAGCAGATTAGATGTAAAAACAATAAGGAGCATATTGCATATCATTGTATAAACGTGTGTAGTGTATTGATCGCAAACAGAACAAGAATTAGATCACGCAACATTTCGTAACTTAAAAAAAACGTGTTTACACTTGTTTCGAACTATTTTAAAAAGAAAATTCAGCATTTATGCTAAAACACGCTACTGAATCGATAGAGAATTTTACGGAAATAATTAAATGGGTGCATCTTATGCATGCTATTTGTAGTGGTAAATTCTTTGACTCGGTCTCTGCTGGTCAACTTAATGTCCGTTTGTACATTTTGCATAATCCATCAATATACAATATTGATTTCTATTTATCTTTCAGTACATACTGTTTAACGTCAGCATTTCATAGAATATTATTTAAGGCGAGCTCCACATACAGTACCATACCTCGCTCTTCCTTACACATTTGCACTCATTCATTTGTAAAACAACTGCAATTGCCATGAGTTCTGACTTCACAAATTCATTTCAATAAGTATAACAGAGCCCATTCTGATGTGTTTATATAGCAATGTGATATACTAAAGCACAATCGCTATACAAAACCAAGATAAAATCTTTTGCATAAACAATACTCGGCTAAAGGTGCATTGTCACATCAAATCTCAGCATGGTCAAGATATCTCATTATCACTTGTAGCAATACACACAGAGACACGCCCATACACACACACACATGCACACACACACAAACACACACATATACTATACTACAATATAATAGTATTTATTACAAGTTACGTTTGTAGCTGCATGTAAATTATTCTCATCCAATGGGCTATTTATGCATATAGTAGTTTTCTTACTTGTATACCTTGTAGTATTACTGGTTATGATATACAGAACAAACTTAGGAAGAATTATGATTATCAAATGTATACATCACTTGTTCTTAACGCACTTTTCACCATTGGGATAGATTAAAACTCTGTTTTCGACGTATAATCTGCTTAACCATAAGAGATTATGAGAGTAAAATTCTAATGAATTATGTTACAGTATACGTCATATATATATATATACATACAAACACACACATACACACACACACACACACACACACATATATATATATATATATATATATATATACATATATATTTAGTGTATACTTTCAACGTTCATATTTGAATTTTTGCGTTTCAATAAGTTTTCTCTGATTTTCCTCATTCTTGAATTTGATGGACATATTGGTGGTACGTAAGCCGACTCAAGAAAGCACAAGTGAGACTTTTTATTGATGTACCTGAAAAGACCCAGAACGGGTCGAAACATGTGTTGTACCCAATAAAGTCTATTACACATTTCATCTCCTATTATACTAACACTATATATATATATATATATTCATATATAGTGTTAGTATAATAGGAGATGAAATGTGTAATAGACATCACGCTCGAGCTGTCTTAACTGATGAGGCAACGGAAATTGCCAAAAGTAACGCTTCAGTATTAAACATTTTCCAACGACACTTTTTGGACGATTATAATCCCTGTTATTGAATATGTTTTCTATAAGGTGCTTTAGCTACAGCATTGGAGCAGTTTACCTCTTATTTCTAGCAATGTATCTGTTTCCTAATACCCTAGTCGCACTTAGCGACATTAGTAATCCTCGTTTTTGCTAAAACATTGCGAACTGCTGTTGATATACACACACACACACACACACACACACATATATATATATATATATATATATATATATATATATATATATATATATATACAGTGTAGTATATTGCCACTTAAGTGTGGCTGACCCCTAGGG
The DNA here is from genome assembly GCF_046866305.1 of Octopus bimaculoides. NCBI lineage: Eukaryota > Metazoa > Mollusca > Cephalopoda > Octopoda > Octopodidae > Octopus > Octopus bimaculoides. The sequence goes on from NC_142928.1 coordinate 61,044,523, forward strand.
GTGGATGTTACTGTTGCTTTTAGCCCCAGGAGGACATCTCCTCCAGCTGGCTTATCGACACACGACTGTGTCCTGTTTGCCAAGGGAGTTATCCCTCTCACCACGACCAGCAGCACGAACGTATCCGGATTTCAGGGTTATTTCCCTTCTTCGGCGTTCGACAGCTGATGACCTTGGTGAGAGAGAAAAACCTGGCAAAATCTTATATCTTCTTTTCCAGTGACATTCTTCACTGATATTGAAAAGGTGAAAACAAGCAATGTTAATTCTCTAAATGAAGTATTAACAGTAACTGCACGATAAAGTGTAGTATATTGCCACTTAAGTGTGGCTGACCCCTAGGGGTGGATGTTACTGTTGCTTTTAGCCCCAGGAGGACATCTCCTCCAGCTGGCTTATCGACACACGACTGTGTCCTGTTTGCCAAGGGAGTTATCCCTCTCACCACGACCAGCAGCACGAACGTATCCGGATTTCAGGGTTATTTCCCTTCTTCGGCGTTCGACAGCTGATGACCTTGGTGAGAGAGAAAAACCTGGCAAAATCTTATATCTTCTTTTCCAGTGACATTCTTCACTGATATTGAAAAGGTGAAAACAAGCAATGTTAATTCTCTAAATGAAGTATTAACAGTAACTGCACGATAAAGTGTAGTATATTGCCACTTAAGTGTGGCTGACCCCTAGGGGTGGATGTTACTGTTGCCTTTAGCCCCAGGAGGACATCTCCTCCAGCTGGCTTATCGACACACGACTGTGTCCTGTTTGCCAAGGGAGTTATCCCTCTCACCACGACCAGCAGCACGAACGTATCCGGATTTCAGGGTTATTTCCCTTCTTCGGCGTTCGACAGCTGATGACCTTGGTGAGAGAGAAAAACCTGGCAAAATCTTATATCTTCTTTTCCAGTGACATTCTTCACTGATATTGAAAAGGTGAAAACAAGCAATGTTAATTCTCTAAATGAAGTATTAACAGTAACTGCACGATAAAGTGTAGTATATTGCCACTTAAGTGTGGCTGACCCCTAGGGGTGGATGTTACTGTTGCTTTTAGCCCCAGGAGGACATCTCCTCCAGCTGGCTTATCGACACACGACTGTGTCCTGTTTGCCAAGGGAGTTATCCCTCTCACCACGACCAGCAGCACGAACGTATCCGGATTTCAGGGTTATTTCCCTTCTTCGGCGTTCGACAGCTGATGACCTTGGTGAGAGAGAAAAACCTGGCAAAATCTTATATCTTCTTTTCCAGTGACATTCTTCACTGATATTGAAAAGGTGAAAACAAGCAATGTTAATTCTCTAAATGAAGTATTAACAGTAACTGCACGATAAAGTGTAGTATATTGCCACTTAAGTGTGGCTGACCCCTAGGGGTGGATGTTACTGTTGCTTTTAGCCCCAGGAGGACATCTCCTCCAGCTGGCTTATCGACACACGACTGTGTCCTGTTTGCCAAGGGAGTTATCCCTCTCACCACGACCAGCAGCACGAACGTATCCGGATTTCAGGGTTATTTCCCTTCTTCGGCGTTCGACAGCTGATGACCTTGGTGAGAGAGAAAAACCTGGCAAAATCTTATATCTTCTTTTCCAGTGACATTCTTCACTGATATTGAAAAGGTGAAAACAAGCAATGTTAATTCTCTAAATGAAGTATTAACAGTAACTGCACGATAAAGTGTAGTATATTGCCACTTAAGTGTGGCTGACCCCTAGGGGTGGATGTTACTGTTGCTTTTAGCCCCAGGAGGACATCTCCTCCAGCTGGCTTATCGACACACGACTGTGTCCTGTTTGCCAAGGGAGTTATCCCTCTCACCACGACCAGCAGCACGAACGTATCCGGATTTCAGGGTTATTTCCCTTCTTCGGCGTTCGACAGCTGATGACCTTGGTGAGAGAGAAAAACCTGGCAAAATCTTATATCTTCTTTTCCAGTGACATTCTTCACTGATATTGAAAAGGTGAAAACAAGCAATGTTAATTCTCTAAATGAAGTATTAACAGTAACTGCACGATAAAGTGTAGTATATTGCCACTTAAGTGTGGCTGACCCCTAGGGGTGGATGTTACTGTTGCTTTTAGCCCCAGGAGGACATCTCCTCCAGCTGGCTTATCGACACACGACTGTGTCCTGTTTGCCAAGGGAGTTATCCCTCTCACCACGACCAGCAGCACGAACGTATCCGGATTTCAGGGTTATTTCCCTTCTTCGGCGTTCGACAGCTGATGACCTTGGTGAGAGAGAAAAACCTGGCAAAATCTTATATCTTCTTTTCCAGTGACATTCTTCACTGATATTGAAAAGGTGAAAACAAGCAATGTTAATTCTCTAAATGAAGTATTAACAGTAACTGCACGATAAAGTGTAGTATATTGCCACTTAAGTGTGGCTGACCCCTAGGGGTGGATGTTACTGTTGCTTTTAGCCCCAGGAGGACATCTCCTCCAGCTGGCTTATCGACACACGACTGTGTCCTGTTTGCCAAGGGAGTTATCCCTCTCACCACGACCAGCAGCACGAACGTATCCGGATTTCAGGGTTATTTCCCTTCTTCGGCGTTCGACAGCTGATGACCTTGGTGAGAGAGAAAAACCTGGCAAAATCTTATATCTTCTTTTCCAGTGACATTCTTCACTGATATTGAAAAGGTGAAAACAAGCAATGTTAATTCTCTAAATGAAGTATTAACAGTAACTGCACGATAAAGTGTAGTATATTGCCACTTAAGTGTGGCTGACCCCTAGGGGTGGATGTTACTGTTGCTTTTAGCCCCAGGAGGACATCTCCTCCAGCTGGCTTATCGACACACGACTGTGTCCTGTTTGCCAAGGGAGTTATCCCTCTCACCACGACCAGCAGCACGAACGTATCCGGATTTCAGGGTTATTTCCCTTCTTCGGCGTTCGACAGCTGATGACCTTGGTGAGAGAGAAAAACCTGGCAAAATCTTATATCTTCTTTTCCAGTGACATTCTTCACACTTAAGTGGCAATATACTACACTTTATCGTGCAGTTACTGTTAATACTTCATTTAGAGAATTAACATTGCTTGTTTTCACCTTTTCAATATCAGTGAAGAAGGTCACTGGAAAAGAAGATATAAGATTTTGCCAGGTTTTTCTCTCTCACCAAGGTCATCAGCTGTCGAACGCCGAAGAAGGGAAATAACCCTGAAATCCGGATACGTTCGTGCTGCTGGTCGTGGTGAGAGGGATAACTCCCTTGGCAAACAGGACACAGTCGTGTGTCGATAAGCCAGCTGGAGGAGATGTCCTCCTGGGGCTAAAAGCAACAGTAACATCCACCCCTAGGGGTCAGCCACACTTAAGTGGCAATATACTACACTTTATCGTGCAGTTACTGTTAATACTTCATTTAGAGAATTAACATTGCTTATATATATACATATATATATATATACATATATATATATATATATATACATACATATATATATACATACATATATATATACATACATACATACATACATATATATATATATATATATATATATATATATATATATATATATATATATATATATATATATATATATATATATATATATATATATATATATGTATGTGTGTATGTGTGTGTGTGTGTATGTATGTATGTTTGTATGTATCAGATTCAAAAGCACCTATGTGATACTACTACGACTACTACCACTGCTACTGCTGTCTCTAGAACAACTGCGAGTAGTACTAATAATTCTGCTTCTACATCTTCAACTAATGCTTTCTAATTGATGTATCAATACCAGCAGATTACAACGTTTCCCCAAAAGAAATGGAGACACTTTCAAAATACAAAGACCTGGAAACAGAGATAACTCGAATGTAGAATCTAAAAACAGAAACAATTCCTATCATAGTAGGTGCCTTAGGTATAATAAAAAAATATTCAGACAAATATATAACAAAACACCAGGACTCACACATATATATAACATATAGAAAATTGCACTATTGGGCACTGCACACATCGTACGCAAGACACTTTCGATACAGTAACCATAAGAGCATCACAGCAAACCACAGCACATACCCAAAGCACACACAGCTGCGCTCGGTAGTGAAGTGAAAGCACATTATAAAAAGAAACTACTGAATAATAATAATAATAATAATAATAATAATAATAATAATAATAATAATAATAATAATAATAATAATAACCTTTTCGATTAGGACTGAAATTTGAGCGGGGAATGTAAGTCAAATACATCGACCCAAGTGCGTAACGTGTGCCTAATTTATCGACCCCGAAAGTTTGAAAGCAAAGTCGGCTTGGTGGAATTTTAACTCAGAACGTAGTGATGTGCCAAATACTACTAAGCATTTCGTCCAGCGTACTAACGATTCTGCAAGCTTGTGGACGTAATAATAATAATAATAATAATACTAATAATAATAATAATAATAATAATAATAATAATAATAATAGTAATAGTAATAATAATAATAATAATAATAATAATAATAATAATAATAATAATAATAATAATAATAATAATAATAATCATAATAATAAAGTCGCTTCATAGTAAATACTGGGCTAAACTAAATGCAAAAGAAATAGACAGAGAAAAATCCCAGCAATGGTTGAGAAGCTCAGGACTCAAAGCAAGAGATTGAAGGATTTCTAATTGCTGCACAAGTCCAAAGCCTCCCCACCAGAAATTGCCAAAAACATATAGTGAAAAGGAACATAGCAAGTAACTGCAGAATATGTGGCGATGGACAAGAAACAATAAATCATATTATCTCTGGCTGCCCAGTCCTGTCTAAGAAGGAATATATTCACAGACATTACAGAGCTGGGACCTACATACACTAGAAGCTATGCCAATACTATGGAATAACAACAGAAAAAAGATGGTATAAACACACGCCAGAAAAGGTCATAGAAAACGAGAAAGCAACCGTACTCTGGGATATGCCAATACACACAGATAGAGAAACTAAGGCCAATAGGCCAGATATAGTTGTCAGAGATCATGAAGAAAAAAAAATGCTTTCTAATTGATGTATCGATACCAGCAGACCACAAGGTTTCTCTAATAGAAATGGAGAAACTTTCAAAATACAAATACCTGGAAATAGAGATAACTCGAATGTGGAATCTAAAAACAGAAACAATTCCTATCATAGTAGGCGCCTTAGGTATAAGAAAAAAAATATTCAGACAAATACATAACAAAAACACCAGGACTTACAAATATATATAATATACAGAAAATTGCACTACTTGGCACTGTACACATCCTACGCAAAACACTTTCAATACAGTAACCATAAGAGCATCACAACAAACCACAGCTCATACCCAAGACATACAGAGCTGCGCTCGGTAGTGAAGTGAAAGCATGCTATAAAAATAAAACTACTGAATAATAATAATAATAATAATAATAATAATAATAATAATAATAATAATAATAATAATAATAATTATAATATTGTAGCGTGTGTTGATTTTGTTGCTGCCAACTTGACGTCTACTCAACTTAAATTATAGGTCCTCGCTCTTTCGCATCTGTAATCCCTTAGTAATTCCTGGAGACTGCTACGGAGAATGATTTCTCAACAGAAGTGCTGTGGTATGAAACACTCTCGTTATCCGCAGCAGTCATATTACAGAAATATATGTGTGTGGGAGCATGTGCAGGTGTGTTCTTGTTAGTATGTGCGTGGGCGTGTATGTTTATACATGTATACTTATACATACATATATATATTCATATACGAATGTGTAAATGACTTCAAACACTAATTAGATTTTTGATTTACTGAATAATTTACGTCAACCTACACATACTCTATAAAGTAAAGTAGATTATAATAGTTTCATTCTAAAGATTACACAACTTGCAAAATTACCATGTCTAAAAGTTACGAAATGTTAATCTGCATGCTAACAGAGAAAGCTCCAAACATATTTTAAGCCGTTTAATCTATGAAACTTGTGATTAAACTAAAGATAATTACCTCCCTCAAGTCTGATATTTTTCTTTCTAGCGACAAACAGACTGAGAATACATGAACTTATTATTTAATAGTATTAAGCTTATAATAATAGTTCTTTTTACATTCCCTTTATTTTGTCTTAATTTATTTCAATATATTTTTGTAAATGTTCAAATAGAAAATTTCATTGTCACAGATTTCCCACATATTTTTTTAAAATATTTTTAAACAATATTCCAATCTGCATGTTTGTGAACAATAATAACTTTAATAAATTGGAAATTAACGTTATTTTGATGCATTCACATCATTTACTATATAGTTTTTGCTGTCATGTTTCTAATTTTGTGATTTATAAATCTTCTTTCTCTGACAATCAATTGTAAACACGCAAGTTTACTACTTTGAATGATTTGAAAGATGAAAATTATTTTCTGTTAAGTAAATATTTTCTAGAATTTCCGATTCATTATGAAATTATTTTCCTTATTATTGCTATTATTCAAATCAGTGTATTTCGAAGAGAATTAGTTGTGTTTAACATATTGTACTCTTTTACTCCCGGAACAACCATCTTGTCATAACATACATCGAATTAGCTAAATGGGAAAATATTCTTACTTCCATCTTGTATTGCAACTCAGTTTATTGTATCCATTATCCTTTATAGCTTATGCATATTAAAAAAAAAGAGAAAATAGAACTCTAATTTTATTTTTGAATTTACCGCCACATCGTAATTATCCTGTTATTATCTAACATGATTTAAATCTACTCGATGTAAAAGACTTTTGTACTTCTGGAAGGTCTAAGATACCGTTAATTTAAAATACCGTTTAAAATACCGTTAATTTAAAATACCGTCAATCTAAAATCCCGTTAAATGCATTACATTTAAAAAATCATACTGTATATATTTATAACAGACGGTCAGACATCCATGGCTGAGCAGAGCATCATCCCTGTATAGATCTCCGGATAGGTTAGGGAAGTGCTGGTTTATCTGATAAAGAAGGAGCCGAGTAGGTGAAGGAACCCATGGTTATATCGAAGAGATCTATAGAGGAATTACGGGACCACGACCGTTGAAGGTACCCTGAAGGGCCCCCATAAGTTCTTTTCAATTATATTCTTTGTCTCTTTTTTAGATGTGATTCTTCTTAGATGCAAACCTATATTACCCTTGCCATAAATCGAATGAGTTGTTATCAATGTCCCATCTAATCAACTTAGATTTGCCCTTAACCGCCACATCTCGTGTTTCTATCGGGATTTCTAACCTATCAGTTAAGGAAGATATCTTTAATAATCTTGTACCGTACAGCAACCAGGTTTTCCCCGGTAGCAGCTATTGTGAGATGATCTCCTATATTCTCCATACTAGTCTACAAACAAAACTCGTACTTCCCTTTCTCAGTGCGGAATCTAAGCCCACCAAGTTTGCCTCTACTCTTACACATCCTGCCACCCTGCCACATAATTCCTCTTCGGCCAGTACTCGCTTGATATTCCGACCACTTCGGTTGTTTAATAATTTCCAACTTCCCCAGGGTAGCCGGTCTGTCACTACGCCGCATTCTAAGCCCTCCAAGGGCAGAAAACTGAAAATCTTATTGTTTGCGCCAAGATTCTATCGCCAGGTTAAATCTTTAGCCAAGCTATTTTTCAAAATCCTAAGCTCTAATTTACTACCACACCATACATATTACTCTTAAATAAATCTTTAAGTAAAATCTATTTTACTACAGCACCAAATATGGGATCTATAATTGCCTCTACTAAGCGCAAATTTAGCCGCCTTACTGTGGGCCCTACCCCCAGATACTAATACAATGAGCTTCGCCAGATACTAATACAATGAGCTTCGTGAAACCTACCAAGCTCAATAATAGCAACCCTGGGAACCCTGTGTGCACGTCTATCCTTCTGAATATATGAAGACATATGTCTCTATGTTATACGCAGATACATACATATTGTTATATGTATCAGACCTAATTGTATTTCTCTGTGTCACTACCTCTCTTCTGTCTGTCTGTCTAGATCGCTGACCACGACATTCAAATTTTTTTCTCCGTGTTTTTCTCCTTGTTTTTCTCCGTATTCTTTCTGTTGAAGAGCGTAGCTCGAAACATTAAAAACTTTCTCTATTCCCGAGCGTTAAACTAATATATCCTTGTGTTGCTTACACCACCTGTCCTCGTCTGTTGTTGTTTCTTTTCGGAAATGCTCCCATATATATATATATATATATATATATATATATATATATATATATATATATATATATATATTCAGAGAAATACGTACGTCTAAGTTTGCGCGCGTGATCTTAACTTTCTACTGGTTTCCAGACATTTCAGAATGGCAGTTATTTGACAAAGATTCTAAGGTTTTT
>NC_142928.1:61060402-61085402 GCF_046866305.1 Octopus bimaculoides
TTACAGTCCCATGGGAAGAAATGTCTGATTAGGCTCTCGAATTGAAGCATATCAAGTATGAGAGCCTTCTGAACGACTGCAGGGAGAAAGGATAGCAGTTACGCCTTTTCCTAGTCGAGGCTAGCTGTAGGGGGTTCCTTCCCAGTCGGTATGCAGGATGCCTGTCGGTATCCAGGATGACTGTTGTTAGTTATGGTGCAAGAGAGATGAGGTAAGCTGGAAACCAGGAGAAGATGAGGAGCAGCGATTTGGCCACCTCTGCTTACCCACTAACGGGAGCATGTTACGCTTCAGGATCGAAACACCCAATAATCGTTGGATACCTTCTGATGACATTCTTCCTCCTGGTCAAAGATCTGTCTACATTGGTGAGAGAAAAAAGTACCCACTTTGAGTAAACACCTTGTAAGATGCTGTGTAAATCTCATCCACAGTTTTTCGTTACCTGATGTCATCACTCTAATAAAACATACACACGTACACACACACCCATACGCACGCACTTACATACCCACACAAACGCACACAAACGCACACAAACACACACGCACACACATGTGCACACATTTATTGTTTTATTTTGTTTATCAGTTTATAGAAATCAATCAAACATTTACCAAAATTGGGACTCTATACTTTAAATGTGTGTGTGCGTGTGTATGTGTGCGCGCGCGTGTGTGTGTGTGTGTGTGTTTGTGTATGTGTATGTTTGTGTGCGTATCGTACCATAAAAAAAACTGAAATGATTTTTTTCCTTTTTCCTCTTACTCTCGCTTTGAATCACTCCATCACCTCTTCACTGTCGACAATAATGGTTACCTTACAGTAATAGATGCCGGTGGCTAACTTATATCACCGCTTCCGAGAATGCTGTTGTATTGAATGTCAGTAACATTTTGACCGAATCATCATCATCATCATCATCAACTTTTAATGTCCGTTTTCTATATTGTCATGGATCGAACGGTTTGACCAGAGATAGAAAGCAAGAGAACTGCAGTAGGTTCTAATCTAAATTTGACTGGCTTCTGCAGCTGGATGTCCTTCCTAACTAACGGCCAACTACTTTACAGTGTCAGCTGGGTGCTTTTAACGTGGCACCGCATGTAACTTTTCAAGCTAGTTCATAGAATAACTCATATATTTGCGCCAAATTCATTTTATCCAACTTTTTTTTTCTCCTTTATCAATTGTACTGTTGTGACGCACACCAAACAATATAATATCAAGTATTATGTACACCAAACGTTTGGAAATATCTTTCATTTAACATCATAAGCAGGTTATTGACTTACATATTGTTCCTTCTAACAACATATCCACTATACATGTGATATCAACATTCACTCCATATCCTTCTACTCTTAGATACGATGCCCTTTAACCCAATCTCCTCTCACAGGACATACATTAAACAATAATAACAGTGTTAATTGAATATACGATGTTGTTTCTTTTTACAGATCAACAAAACAATCATTTCATGTATCAAACAAACAGTCTTATATATCAACCTCTTTAGTCATGACCGACATACAAGTAAAACATCAAAAGTTTACTCCTGACAATTTCTTATTATTTCGCATGCCCACTACACATTTATATGATTGGCAAAAAGCATCACTCGGACCTAAATTCTTTTTGTAAACTCAGGAATGTTTCAGCGTTGATAAGATACAGAATCTTTCGCTTATGAGAAACATGAAATTATAGGCATTAGTGTTTTGCCTACATATATAATGTGGTGCCACTACTCCACACACAACACCATCGGGAAGTAACTTTCAACCATAACCTTATAGAAATCTCGTTTACATTCTTTGAATTTTCTCTTGCTATTAATGTAGATCATGTTCTGTTGAGCTAGTGAGTCATATATCCTTTTAACTCAGGATGACATTTATCTCAGCACCAGATCATCCCTATTATGTTTCGCCTGTCATATTCACTCAGTTGAAAAATTTCACTCAGCTTTCACTCTCCAGAAATACTGATTACTGACTTTCGTCCAACGATCTATGATTCCCTACTAGCAATCAAACCAAAAATTGACAGCAGCACTTTCAACATTTGTAACGGCGTGCAAATATCTAATAAATCTCAAATGGCTTAGTCTACCTTGTTGGAGATGAGTACGTTACGCTTAAAAAAATTGCGATACTTAAGAGACGAAAAAAAACTATGAAGCTAACAATATATCTATTATTTCTAGTATTGGACATACCCAGAGGACACATTGTTTCAATTAGCTAATTCGCTTAAAAAAAAAACAAAAAAACAGAACAACAATAAACTGTATCTTTCATTAAAATTATTTAAGACCTCCGTATTTTGACTACTCGGGTATGTGTATGTTTGTGTGTGGGTATCAGCAAGTACACGCACACACACACACAAACACACACACTTACAAACACACACACTCACACACATACCAGAGTTACTTCCCAAAGGAAGCTGAGTATTCAATATGTATTGTAGGAAACATCAGGTTGTATGAGCCTAGTGATTCCCTACACCAGTTCTGAAGTTTCCGTTTCATGTACTCGTTCGTGAATTCCATCGTCATCTTAATCGCCGCACCGATCGACGAATACTTAGTTGACGATTGAACAAATCCATAGATTCATGTATACATGTATGCATAAATCGTGAAAATGACTCGACTATCAACAAAATTTTGGCTAAATGCAGCGATGTTATGCGGGGAGAAAGTCATTTACAATACCTCAGAACTCAACCGGTGACTACTTTATTGATCAGGGAAGGATGAACGGCAAAAGCCGACCTCAGCGGATTTTGAAAGTAATGAGTTGGAAGAAATGTCACAAAGCATTTTGTCTGACGTTCTAATAATTTTATCTGCTTGCTGACCTGTAGTAATATTTTTTCCGCAATATGAACAAAGCCTGAAATTTGTGTGCTGGGGTATCTATTTCATTACATCAGTCTCATTGTTGTACTGGTACTTATTTTGCCGACCACGGAAGGCAAATTCTTCTGCGGACTTTAAACTGAGAACTTAAAGAATTAAAAGAAATTCAAAAAGGACACTTCGCAGATACTCTAAAGATTCTACAAGAACAGGCCCTTTATTGTTTATAACATAGAAACAAAATGTTTAAGTTGTGTGAGAGGGTTAGTCGATTAAATCTTCCCAAATACTTGATTGATAATTTCTTTTGCTGACATAAATTGCAAAGATAGCATCGATGTCATTTGTTTCGATGTTTCTTCCAGATCCCACCCTTCTTTGTACCTGACACAAGACCAATAATGTGGAGAGGAGCATGGTGTTTCATTTCATCGACCCCGAAACAACGATCAAGTTAAATCGGTGGAATTGGAACACAGAAGGTAAAAACCTATAATTGAAAACCACAAGTCATTTTGTTTCACTAACTGCCATCAAAGAAAGAGAGAAATTAATAGAAAAAGGAGGATATAATTATACCGACCACAGTATTGGATTAATGCATTTTTTATCGACTTCGGTAGGACAAATTACAAATTGGTAGTGTGATTATAATTCAGAAAATAAAGACAAATCAAATCATGTAAGGCATTTTTGCGTCACTTTTACATTTCTGACAAAATAATATTACTATTATTATCAATAAATAATTAACATTATCGAATTTCTGATTTTGTGTTTATTTCAGTAAAAATTATTACTGTTATATTTTGGTGTTGCATTCCGTCTACTTCTCGGGCCTATTATTCTTGCTGTTGTTGTTGCTCTTGTTGTTTTGTCAGATAAGATCCCAGGAGAACCATGTCTCAGAAAAATCCAAAATATTGTGCTGACAAGCACTGCCAACATCCTTAGAAAACCCTATTAATTTAAATGTCTGTGTTGTATTGCATGAATATATTTCGCTACTGCCATGACACTTCCCCTCGTCAAGCTTTCAGTCATACTCTAACATCTCTTATCGTTCACTTGCTCAGGACGCTGGGTGTGTGTCGGCAAGTGATTGTAATAGAAATGCAGATTAAAAATAAATAAATAAATAAATAAATAAATAAATAAATAATAATAATAATAATAATAATAATAATAATAATAATAATAATAATAATAATAATAATAATAATAATAATAATAATAATAATAATAATAATAATAATAATATTGAAAGGATTGAGGTAACTCCTCCTGAAGATATAGAGTTAAAATTAAAAGAAGAGTGCCATTGTTATCTAGTGAACGATATTTCGACATTTTGTGTGTCTTCAACTGATTCAAAAAATAAATTTGTCAATCTACTTCATTATGACCGTCTGTCTTTATGTTCTGAGTTCAAATTCTGCGGAGGTCGACTTTACAAATCGTCCTTCCGGGGTCGTTAAATTAAGTACCATTTGTGTACTTGGGTCGTTCTAATCAACTGGCTCCCTCCCCACAAAAAATTTCAGGCTTGGAAAAGTATATTGTGACAGTTACAGAATACAGAAAGTAATGTAACACTAATGACTATGTAATACAAGCAAAATATCCCAGTTACACAAACGTAAACGGAATTACTATTTAACGTTAAAATACATATTCAAAGGACCTTCTTGGTGTAGTGGTACGGAATGTCTTTCTGATATTGTTTTACTTATTTCAGTCATTTGATGGCGGCCATGCTGGAGTACCACCATTTAATCGAAGAAATTGACCCCTGGACTTATTCCCTATAAGCCTGGTGCTTATTCTATCAGTTTCTGCTTCTGAACAGCTAAATTACAGGGACGCAAACGAACCAACATCGATTGCCAAGCAATGGTGGCGGTAGGACAAACACAGGCATAAACACACACACAAACACATACACACATACATACATACATATATATATATATACATATATACATACACAAACACACACGCATATATATATATATATATATATATATATATATATATATATATATATATATATATATATATATGTCGGGCTTGGAAGTAGTGGTAATGCTGGTTGATGCGATTTTGTGGTCTGCTGGTATGCTGAGAGAGATCCACGAGAAAATACCGGTTGAGGCAAATGTATTCCAACTTTTTCAAATGTTTGTCCTTGAACCTTATTAATCGGCATAGAATATGCAAATCGAAGTGGAAAGTGAAGTCTGTTAATTCTGGAAATTAGAACTGTACGACCTCCGTTGGAGCCTGTTACCAATGATGCTTCTACACACTGTTCATGAAGTCTTTGCACTTTCATGCGAGTTCCATTACACAATCCTTGACTGATCGAAAGATTTCTTAACAGCATTACAATATCCCCTACTTTTAAGTTGAGGCGATGAGGAGGCATACCGGATGGGGTGAGTGAGTTTATGAATTCAAATGTATAGTTCTGAACCTCCCCTTCATTATTGCAGGACACTGAACCTGTGCTTAAGTACATTTTAAGTGCTTCTGGTATAATATTAAGAACCTTTTCATTTATTGCAAGACAGTCAGAATTTTTCGGAGATAAAATTACTCGTTTTTCCATTTCTTTTAGCGTGCAGTTGTTGAAAAATTCTGGGTACAAATGTACAAATTGAAATGCAAAAGAACGAAATAATAAATGGAGTTATGAATGGAAGTTTGGTAATGGCGTTTATTTCCACCACTCGATACCTATTATTGCAAACATATCCTACGTAAAATACTGTCTATGTGATCACAAATTTTAAAACAAACACATAATTTTTTTATGGTTTCTTAAACATTCTCTAGAACAACACTATGTACAAATCGAAATATATGGTGCCCTAGGCATAACACCTACATGAACTTCTAACTTGTTGTCTCTTGAGGTCTCTGGGTGAGACTTGGATCCAACTTGTACAAATGCAAAGCAAAAGTCAAACATAAAATAATAATAATAATAATAATAATAATAATAATAATAATAATAATAATAATAATAATAATAACATGTTCAAAAATAACCCCAAAAATTTCTACAGGAAGATAGGGAAAACACCAGTAACAATAAAGTCTGTCCCATCAAAAGAAGAAGTGCAAGAATTTTGGAATAAAATCTGGGCAGAAGATAAAACACACAATGAAAAGGCCCCTTGGATTGATAGAATAGCTACAGACCTAGACTCCTTAGAGGAGCAAAAGTGGGAGGGGGTCAGGGTAGAAGATATAAGATCTGCTCTCAGGAGGTCAAGCAAATGGAAGTCTCCAGGAAAGGATAAAATTCCTAACTTCTGGTTGAATGCCTTCCCAGAAAGCCATGAACTGCTAACAAAACTTTACAACGATGTTTTGCAAAATCCTAGTTTGATGCCCTCTTGGCTAGTTAATGGTTTAACATTCCTGCTTCCAAAAAATGAGGAAACAAACGAACCAAAAAATTATCGCCCCATAACCTGCTTAACAACAATGTATAAGACGCTAACATCTGTCCTAACCGAGTACACCTATAGTTTTTTAATAGAAAGTAGCATATTCCCTAATGAGCAAAAGGGATGTAAACGTGGATCTTATGGTTGTAAAGATCAGCTACTCATCAATAAGATGATCTTAGAAGATTGTCACAAGCGACACAAAAACTTGTCAATAGCCTGGATAGACTATAAAAAGGCCTTTGATAGCCTACCACATAGCTGGATTAGGAAATGTCTGGAAATGTATAAAATAGCTCCTACTCTGCGAAACTTTTTATCTGTAAGTATGAGATCATGGAGAACCACACTGATGTTGAACAATGACAATGAATCTCTAAATGCTGGAGATGTAAGAATTTCATGTGGCATTTTCCAGGGTGACTCACTATCACCACTCCTCTTCTGTCTAGCCCTAATACCGCTCTCAAAATTGCTCAATGATGCACAGTATGGTTATAAAATATTTGATAAAAATATAAATCATCTCATTTACATGGATGATTTAAAGCTCTTTGCAAAAAATGACCAACAACTCAAAGGCCTACTAGCGATTGTTAAACAATTCAGTGATGACATCAGGATGCAATTTGGCCTTGATAAATGTGCAAAAGCTATCTTTATCAAAGGAAAAATGACAAATACATCTAATGTGAACCTTGACCAGCAAAATGTCATAAAAGAGTTAGAACCAGCGGAGAGCTACAAATACCTAGGGGTAATTGAAGGGGACAATATCAAGCACTCAGTGATGAGGGAAAGGATCAGAAGAGAATGTTATCGCAGGGTGAGAGCAATACTGAAGACAGAGCTGAACGCGAGAAACAGGATCGAAGCGATCAATGCTCTAGCCATACCAGTCGTGACTTACAGTTTCAACATCGTTAACTGGTCAATTACTGAAATATGTAATGTTGACAGAAAAATACGAAAACTGTTGACAATGCATAGAATGCACCACCCTAAGGCAGATATAGAACGTCTTTATCTGCCAAGAAAAGAGGGAGGTCGAGGACTACTACAGCTGGCATTATCAATGAAGGTAGCCACAATTGGCCTAGACACCTATATGAAAAACTCTGAGGACTGGATGATAAAACTTGTCTTAAAATATGAAAGCAAGAAAGCATCTTACTCAGTAACAAAACAGGCAAAGGAATATCTAAGTGAATTCCAATTGCAACAAATTCAAGAATTAGACAAACTAGAAACACCTACAGAAAAAGCTAAGCGCTTGAAAACCCGTGCTAAAATTGCTGCCTTAGCTATTATGACTGAAAAATGGCATGGAAAACCTCTCAATGGCAAATACCCAAAGAGAGCGAATAATGCAGATATTGACAAAGCCCTTACCCACCAATGGTTAATGGCCTCTGGATTGAAATCAGAAACAGAGGGGTTTATCATAGCAGCCCAAGATCAATGCCTACCTACAAAGAACTACCAGGCCAACATATTAAAGAACGGCAGCTCCCCATTATGTCGTCTATGCCAACAACAAAATGAGATCATCGATCATGTTGTCTCCATGTGCAGTCTGCTTGCGCCTACAGAGTATCTCAACAGGCACGATAGAGCTGCACAATATATTCACTGGGTAATATGCAAAAACCTGGACTTGCCCCATGATAAAAACTGGTGGGAACACAAACCACCCCCAGTACTTGAAAATGATCACATTGCACTCCTCTGGAACTTCACCATTCAAACTGACAGAAAGATAGACGCAAATAGGCCAGACATCATACTGAAAGACTTCAGACAAAAATCATGCCTCCTCATTGATATGACTGTCCCAATTGATATAAAGGTATCTGTCAAGACCTACCAAAAACTGAGCAAATATAAAGATCTTGAAATAGAAATTAGCAAAATGTGGAATCTGAAGACGAAAACAATACCTATTGTCATAGGTGCCCTAGGAATGACAGCGAAACGGGCTGATTACTACCTAGCTCAGATACCAGGAAACCCCAAAATGGCTGAAGTCCAAAAGATAGTGCTCATGGGAACTGCCCATATCCTACGTAAAATATTGTCTATGTGATCTCAAATTTTAAAGCAAACATAATTTTCTTATGGTTTCTTAAACATTCACTTGAACAAAACTGTACAAATCCAAATATATGGTACCCTAGGCATAACACCTACATGAACTTCTAACTTGTTGTCTCTTGAGGTCTCTGGGTGAGACTTGGATCCAACTTGTACAAATGCAAAACAAAAGTCAAACATAAAATAATAATAATAATAATAATAATAATAATAATAATGAATGCCCTAATGCAGTACTAGGCAGTGGTACTCATAGATTTTGATCTGAACTGATTGGAAGTGTTATCATCTACATATTCTTCAATACCACAGATTTGCTTGTCAGTTGCTTGACCGTAACCAGTTGAGCGTGTCCTTAATGGCTGACGATATATGCATTTTTGATCACGAAGGAAACACTTATGCTTGCAGGGATGAATTATTCAAACCTTGCAAAATCCTTCAAAAAATGTACAAGTTAACATTTCCAAACGCTTAAAATCAGACACCACGAGAGCTTACTGCCTAGTGTTGCATGAGGGCTTAGCAAATCTGTGGTATTGAGTTGACTATTTGCTGTCACCTATTTTTTAAATGAAGACAAAAAATGTACATGTTAACACTTTCTATCAGTCAACGTCAAAAGCTATGATACCCATTGCATGAGTTATTATTATTATTATTATTATTATTATTATTATTATTATTATTATTATTATTATTATTATTATTATTTAATCAAGAAATAATATATTAAACCAAGAACCAGAACATGATACAATGTGACTTGATACAATATTATTCTATACAAGCGAACTAACGATAGGTGTGCGCAGTATATGTATATCAGAGTGAATATATATTTATGCACATAAGTAATCGTGTGAGCAACTATGCGCTTTGTGACATGTGTCGATGTGTATATCGCAACGTAGGCTAGTGTATATATGAAGAATTACAACTTTATGTATGTGTATTCATAAATGATTGGACAGATTAGTTACTATGTGCATAAGCACACACACATTCACGTTCACAGACGCATAGACAAATAGAGATGAAGAAGGATACAATCTGATCTTGGCAATACCACAAATGAAATCATATAATCACATAAGCAGTAATAAAAACATAATCATAAGCCGTTTCTGCTCATAACAAAGGAGTAAGATATTAATAAAAAAAAATAATAACGACAATTACAATAACAACAACTAC
Organism: Octopus bimaculoides; assembly: GCF_046866305.1. Lineage (NCBI taxonomy): Eukaryota > Metazoa > Mollusca > Cephalopoda > Octopoda > Octopodidae > Octopus > Octopus bimaculoides. Next base: position 61,070,027 of record NC_142928.1, read on the forward strand.
AACAACAAAAACAATAACAACAAGAATAAGAATATTACACACACATACATATATATACATAAATATACATATATACGTACATAGTTTATACATTCACATACATACATACATACATACATATGTATGTATGTGTGTATATATGTGTGTGTGTGTATAGATGTACAGATATGCATGCACATAAGCATATATGGATGCACAACACCGTAAAGGCGCAATAGCATTTTAGTACTAATATATGCATCCATGTATAAAAATATAATGCAGTCATCACTAGTAAAATATGATACGAGATACCAATGAAAATAGAAATAATAGAATATTTATTGAACTACCTAATAATATGAAGTAAAGCCTTCGTGGAAAAATTATGGCATAAATAAAAGTGTAGTAGTTTGAGCTTTTATTGCCATTTTAGGCATCCCAATATTCATCTGTGCAAACAGTGTATCCGAGGAAAGTACAAGGTGTCATGTTGCATTGAAACAGCTTCGAGTATCACATACATACATACATACATACATACATACATACATACATACATACATATATACATACACATATATATACATTCATACATGCATACATGTATACTTGCCTACGTACACACATACATACTCGTCAGTCGAATATAACCATTACGAACAGGTAAATGTTAGATACGCCCGTGACATAGGGTCATAAGTCGAGTGCAGCTTGCACAGCAAGATAACCACTGGCAATACAGAGATAAGCAAATTACAAGACACTCGGCACAGGAAAGCGACGGATTCTATACGCCAGTTAGCCTTCTCCGAGAGGAATGTATTAACAAAGGAAGGAGGTCCCACCTCACTCCGAATTGGGATACTGCACCCTCAACACCAAACCAAGTGTTTTTACGAGCACATATGCTAATTTATGAGCACATATGCTAATTAATTCACAGCTGGCGCCCCTACATGTACTCCTCCTTCGGGACAGAGTAGACCTTACAACAATAGTGGCTAAGACGTGGTTTCACGTTCCGTAAAATCATGGAACTCCTGAATGAGATCCCTGCTACCGGCTACAATTTGAAATCAAACCCCGCATATACATTCATATATATATGCCAAAAGTCAGGGTACAATATGCACCTGTTTGCTAGCAAGAAAAGTTAAAACTCTCCAAAGCCACGCATCTCTCAATACGTAAACATGCACGGAGGATGTACCAACTATACTAAAAGACTATCTCCCCATTTGTAGAACAACGGAAAGCGAAATCAATTGTTACTGAGATATCTACTCTCCTCTTTGCCATTTTACAAATGAGGACAACTTTTTTTTTAGTATATTTGCTATATTCTCCTTGCGTGTTTACGTATAGTGAGAAATGCGTGGCTTTGGAGAGTTTTAATTCCGCTTTCTAGCAAACAAGTGCGTATTGCACCCTGGCTTTTAATAATATATGTTTTGCTTGTTTTGGTTATGTCTCCTGGTCATATAATCATTATTTTTTTTGAAAATATTCATAACTTACTTGAATTTTGTATACGCACACACACGCACGCCCAAACACTCATATATATATATATATATATATATATATATATATATATATATATATATATATATTCAATTTTTTTTCTCCGTGTTTTTCTCCTTGTCTCCGTATTCTTTCTGTTGAAGAGCGTAGCTCGAAACGTCAAAGACTTTCCGTATTCCCGAGCGTCATACTAATATATACTTTTGTTATTTACACCACCTGTCCTCGTCTGTTGTTATTTTTTGTATATTCTCCCATATATATATATATATATATATATATATATATATATATATATATATATATATATGTATGTATATATATATATATATATATATATATATATATGTATATATATATATATATATATATATATATATATATATATATATATTATATATATATATATATATATATATATATATATATATATATATATATATATATATATATATATATATATATAGATATATATATATATATATATATATATATATATATATATATATATATATATATATATATATATATATATATATATATATATATATATATATATATATATATATATACATACGATCGACTATTACAACGTGGTCTTCTACTAGCTCTGTATGTGTGTCCGGCTTTTCTCGGGGAGGCTCTAGTACCTATATCTATGCGGTCAGATGGAATTAATATCACAGGGATACATGCGTGGACAGCCTAATTTAGATGCCGAGTACCTAGCTAGCTAGCTACCTACCTATCTACCTACCTACCTACCTACCTACCTACCTACCTATCTACCTACCTTCCTACCTACCTACCTCCCTACCCATTTACCTACCAAACCTACCTATCTGTCTGTCAGTCTGTCTGCCTACCTACCTAACTACCTGCATGTCTAACTACCTGCCGGTCTGTGAAATAAAAGCAGCTCTAGTATAATATAGATTATTAACTACATACGCTTAATGTTTATTTTCCGGTGGCTGCAATAGCATGGTGGAATATATATAGTTTCTTATGTAAATTTTCTTTCAGGTACGCAATTTCTGGGCATATCAGCTCATACGTTTACAATTCATGAGAATAAAAGTTGTTGACTGGCTAGGTGACCTGCTTTCAACCTTGGCGGGTACTTGATGTTGACAAGAGACAAGTATGGCAAAACACCAGGTGTCCATCACTCCCAAATGTAATCGAAGGTGAGTTATCTCACATATCCATGACTCTGAAATGTTTTACATCCAGCGCTTTGAGAGTATATATACTCCACTCGAATATATCTCTGTGATATGACTTGCATCGAACCACGTAGATACAGGTACTAAAGCCAAAAAAAAAAAAAAGCCGCAAACACACGCAACTAATGGAAGACATCATTCTAATAGTCGACTCACTTTTACTACTAACACTATATTCAGAGAACATTAGAGAAGAGGTTTCATTCACTAGGGAAGTGCCTTCATGACATTTAGCAATGGGGGAGACCAGAATTTAATGGATAAATATAGTTAACAAAGTCATTAATGTCTTGCACACTATTTATTTCAAACAGGATCAAATTCATTCAACTATGATGTAATAACACCCACTTTCTTTTTAGATTAATAGTATATAACTTATTACGTCCAACTTGAGTTATATAAAGGATCTTATTATAACATAATAACGGAACATGCATTGTAACGGATTTCTTATTTTATTAAAATTGATATTTTCTAATGCTTTACTCAAGCGTCCTCAAATAAAACAACCTAACTTAATTACACATAAGCACACAAGCCTTTGATCAATTACACTGCAGTGGATTGGTGGAATTAAAATATCGGACGTAAACCTGGCCCAGTGGTTAGAGGGTCGGGCTCACAATCATGAGGTAGTGAATGCAATTCCCGGACTGGGCTGTGAGTGTTCTCCAGTAAGACATTTTTTCTCGTTGCTTCAGTTCACTCAGTTGTAGAAATGAGTAGCAACATCACTGGTGCCAAGCGGTATCGACCTTTGCCTTGCCCTTGGGTAACCTCGGTGGTGTGGAGAGGGGGTGCAGGTATGCATGGGTGACTGCTGGTCTTCCATAAACAACCTCGCCCAGACTTGTGCTTCGGAGGGGAACTTTCTAGGTGCAAGCTCGTGGTAATTTATAACCGAAGGGGTTCTTTACCATTTTGCGCATCACAAATAGAAGTGGATATGTTTCGTACAGTTGGATAACTCGAGGGGTTACAATAGGCAGGCAAATATCGCGTTGGTTAGGCAGCGAGAGTTTAAAAAGTAGCTACAAGATAATGCTGAGCAGTTATTCAGTCACCAAAGTCGAACAATTTTTGGAGGATGTTGCGGTTCAGAGTTGAAACACGTAGCATTTATTCTACACACTTTGATGACATTAGCTCCTCCTGGTGAAAGTAACATTCACTGATGGTGAATGAAAGACTACGAACGATTTTGTTTTAGATGCAATCAAGAGCATATGATACATCTAGAATTAGATACTGTGATATGTGTATGTTTATATTTATGTATCTATGCATGTATATGCATGATCCGTTCGCACATACACATATGTTTGCATGCATGTGTGTGTATGATCCGTTCGCACATGTACATATATACATACACACACACATACGCACACACACATACACACATACATATATATGTATATATATACTGAAAAATATATGTATAATATACGCACGTACGTACATATTGACACAGAGGTTACATGTGTATGTATGTATGTATGTATCTATCTATCTATCTATCTATCTATCTATCTATCTATCTATCTATCTATCTATATATATATATATATATATATATATATATATATATATATATATATATACACACACACACACATATATATATATATATATATATATATATATATATATATATATATATATATATATATAAATGTGGTTACTCATAAGAATGGATGAGCTCGGAATAAAAAATTGTGTAATTTATCTAACGTATTCTCTCTATATATATATAAACAAATAAAATCCCTGATTAATATTTTTTTCTTATCAGCAATACATTAATCCCCATGGAACGGTCGATATAAAATTCTGTAGCGACTACTTCATGCTCGAATTGTACACTGGCAACACCAACGGTGGTCTTTCACATTCTTTCACTAAAAATAAACTACGCTGAGTGTACTTACCATCTGATTATATATCTACTAATTGCTTTTTGCTTAACAAATATCACTATGCTCTGTTAACTCCTTACTGAGGTTACAGAAATGTGTAAATTCTTTCAATCCTAAAAAGAATCTTAACACGTCAAGCAGAAATCTTTTACTGCTCACTATATTTATTGTATATCGCCTTCTAAGATCTAAATCTAAGCATTCAGTCATGAATTCATTTTGTCAAAATTTCTGTACGTTCAGAAATTTTTGTACGCATATTTTTACCCTATTTTATTAAGAATCTTCATATTGTACGGCATCTTGTCTTTTATGACAGAGCTAATAGGATTTGAAATTTTCTACTGATACCAACTCTTAAAAACATCAGGCCGCCCATGAAAATAGGTATAGTAAGTATGCAAAACTCAATGCTAGAAGTTTCTATAATACAGCATAATTGCGTGAGTTAATTATTGTGAGTAGATGGAGCTATAAATGATGGGCTTTTCTCTAAGTACCCTCAAAATGATGAAATCAATGCCACAGCTATGATCACATGCAACGCCTCTATGGCTTGGTCACTCAATTTACAAGAAAGTATTGCCAAATACTCATTAAATCATTCCCTACTGCCTTAAGCATAGAATAGGTGTATACATTTGAAAATGTCCTTCAAATAATGCAAGCGAAAATAAAGAGGGATGTTCACGGACATGGCCGAACCTATTAGAAAATGTAGTTTCTAATATACAAACAAGCGTGAGAGCCAAGGGTAAAACAAAATCATAAGGCTGTTCAATCAAAGTGATCGGTTCTGGAGTGAAACCCTAACACAAATATTTCATACACGGCCAAATCTGATAAAATTTACGCACAGAAATATATCATATTGATTAAGTATGAAGAAAATTGTATGGTATCATGGTAATTTATTACTATGAGTATGATAGCGTAAATGGCTGCAGGAGGCGCGATGTGCAAATTTCCGCTTCATGTCGTTTATGCCTGATGATAGTCATATGCAGCTAGACCGACTGTGTGAGTGAGAGTTGAGTTTAAGAGTTATGAACAATGTGCAGTGACTGTGAGGAGATATGAAGCATTCATATTTCACCTGATCGTCCTCTAACCTAGCTAATCGCTTATAAACGGTTTCCTCAATTAAACCTATATATATATGGTTCTTAATGTTATTTTACTATTGTCTATTATATATCACATGCACACAAGCTGAAAGGGAAATGCAAAAACAAACATAAACATACACATACACACGCACATACATACACACACACACGCGTGCGCGCACACATACACACACACACACACACACACACATATACATACATGCACACCGACACATAAATACACACACAGACACACACACGCACATATGCACACACACACACACACACACACACACACACACACACACACATATATATATATATACATACGTATATATTTATGCGTGTGTGTATGTATCTATGTATGTGTAAGTGTGTGTATTATATATAACCTATACATGGAAAGTGAGATTCTCATCAAAATTTGATGATGCTATTTTCCCTCCAAAATTATCACCGTCATGTTCAATTTTAGACAACGTGCTATTTATAACCAATAATCAATATCTTTAAATCAAAGTTTGTTGGTGATAGATTGGACTTCAATGCGTTATACTCGCTTATTTTATCGATTTAAAAACAGTAAATCACATATCATATTGAATAGTGGACCACTGCAGACACCATATTCATATAGTGTATATTGAAAGCAAAATCAGTATAGCAGAGCCTATATATAATCAACAGAAAAAAATGAAATACTCTTCAAATGAATATAGTGCTGCTATTTACAACAGTGACCTAGCGGACATGTAGTTATTATTTACACCTAGGTAGACTGAATTATAGAGAATTAAGTGGTTTTAGTGATGGAAAATACGGAAAGCTGATGCTTGTTTTCTGCTCCAATATATACTTGATCACTCACAGCTCTTATATGCCAAATTATAACGTGCATAACAAATTAGTATAAGTGATTTGGAACGATATCCAAAGCTAGTAAAAAATTTAATTTGTTAATAATATGCGAAATATCTGTTTTTTTATGGATCTTCCTTGTTTTTCATAGCTGAATGTAAATGAAAATAATACCACAGCAAGTTATTATGGACATTGCTATTTTTAAACACTGTATGTGTGGAAGATAACAACCGCCATATGAATTTTTAACGTAGTTTTTCGTTGTTTTATTCACACTTGCTTTTCTAAACGCAGAATTATTACGCTTAACCAATTGCATTCATCTGTTTTAGAAGAGAATTATGTACACAAATCTTTATGAAATTACGAAATTACTATAATATTAAAGATGTTTTGTAAAATATTCTGACATTGTACTAAATTTTAAAAGTCATTTTGTATCAAACAGCTTACACATTTTATCAGAAAGCGAACCGAAGAGTACAACGCTCGTGTCATTGGCTAAGGCAAAGCAGCTACATCAGCATAAATTGCTATGAAATTGAATTCATAAATTTCAATTTGAATTCTTGACAGACTTATAACTATCTTTCTTTGAAATAGCATGCAGCATAAAAATAATCATCTCTGGTAGAGCAATGAGTGCGTTAGATTCGATTTTCTTTTATGCGTTTTCGTTGATGCAATCGCTAAGAAGGACATGAACGTCACAAAATTCCGTTCACTTTCAAATGAAAATTTTGAGTTAGCCATTGAAATGTCACTCCAATAGTCAATGCAATCAACTCTATGTAATAAAAAAAAGGCTTTTTTTTACAAACTGGATGAAATAATTTCATCAAAGTTCCTATCCCGAGCCACAGGCTTATAAGACCCTTTTCTCGGATTCTGTAGTATGTACATGGTGTCTCAAAAATGTATACACATTTTTTGCAGCTGATAACCAAATTGATGTTTTTTTCTTTCCATATTAAACCCATTGGAATAAATGATGGCAGTCAGACTAAGCTTTGAACAAAGGAAATTCATTCTAAAATGCTACTGCAAGTGTAAAAAACGCAGTTGAAGTGCAAAAACAGTTTAGGAGAGGGATTCAAAAAGATCCACCAACGTGACTTACAATCACTCGAATTAGAGATAAGTTTGAAGCCGATGGAACTGTTTATAATGTTCACGAGAGCGTTCTTGAGGACCACTAACATCAACACCACCCACAAAGCAAGAAGGAGTGCTGGAAACGTATCACCAAAGTTCAAGAAAATCTGTGCGGCAAGCAAGTCGTGAGGTAGGTGTCTCAAAATCGTCTGTCCAACGCATTTTGAAGCGCTATCAATGCAAAGCTACGTTCCAAGATTACACACATACGTACATGCACACACACACACACACACACACACACACACACAAACACACACACACACACGCACACACACACACACACACACACACTTTATTAATAAAGCTGCGATGACATCACAAAAACTGTTACTCAGAGTTTCACTTCCCGTTTGTCGGACAGTTTTGGTTGGGAATATTTACACACATTCTCAAGCAAGTGTCCGACAAATAGGAACGTGAAACTCTGAGCGACAGTTTTTGTGTTGTCTTTGCAGCTTTATAAATAAAACATATTACTCTACCTCCGGTATTCGATTTCTATTTTTACCACCTTGTTTCACATTTATGTTGTTACTCTGGTATATATTTATACCTTTATTCTTTCAGTTCTTTCAGTAATTTGATTGGAACCATACTGGAGCACCGACTTGAAGAGATTTTAGTCGAAGAAATCGAACCAAGAACTTATCTTTTTTGAGCCTAATACGTATTCTATTTGCCTCTTTTGCCGAAGCACAGAGTATATATATATATATATATATATATATATATATATATATATATATATATATACGTGGGATTGCGTGCGCGTGTGTATGCTTCTGCGTGAGAGTGTGTATGCATGTGTGTATGTGCGCGCGCGTACGAGAGTTCTTGTGTTTATGTCTGTGTGCAAAATCCAAAATAGAAACTCTAAAGAAAATAACTTCCATTTTGGATTGAAACACTATTAAAAAATAGAAATATAGTGATTTCTTCAGAATTACAAACCATTCATTATTCACAATGTCAGCGACCGAGCTGTTATTGGGAGACAGTCGATCCGCAAAATTGTTAAAAACATTGTTCAAAATATTACGGTCTAGCTAGTTACGAAATCAAAACAAAAAGTTGCTTTATATCCAAAACATCATTAAATGTAAAAATTAATTGTAAAAAAAAAAAAAAATGACTAGAATAGATTTGCTCAATAATGAAATCTATGGCAATGAGCATTTAATATTTGTTAAGGTTTTACACTGATGATATCAGCAAGTGCGTATAGATTCACGTTTATTACAAAAACAAAATCAATATAGTTTGAAATGTGATATGATACTCTTCTAAAAATAGTCTGTGAGCATTGCTGGGTTTTTGAATTTTGCGAAGTGGGTCAGGTTTAGGTCGTGTTATTTGATGTCTTCTTTCTTATTTTCTTTACCCTTGTACTTTTTTTTAGAACAAAACTAAAATAATCGCGAATTTCAGCGTCTGACTAGGAAGCGAATAAATCACTGAACCTGACGAAATATACTAAACAGCTCCTCAAAGATACAAACTTTGGGACAAACTTCAGTATTAACATTTCAAGAAACATGAAAAAAATTCGACTGGTAATTCAATAAATAGATTACTTGGATTCACACCTCATCACATATAACTCTAAAATAATATTTTTCATTTGATATAGTTGAAGATAAAATGGATTTAGACACTACCTGAACTAGTGTGGATGTTGAAAATGAATAAGAACGATTTATGGCCAACCCGAAGCCTAACATCAAACAAAAGTTACGAATTCAATCTACTGAAAACCTTATTGCAAGGTGAAACTGATAGCTTTTATTTACTTGTTTGCGTGATTAGATTGTGGCCATGATGGGGCACAACCTTGAAGGATTTTCATCGAGCGAATTGATCCCTGGTACTTGTTCTCTCGTTCTCTTTTGCCGATCCGCAAGGTTACGAAGACTTAAACACATTAACAGCGGTTGTCAAGCGGTGGTGAGGAACAAAGACAGACATAAAGACACTCACATAGATACATAGACACATACATACATGTATATATATATATATATATATATATATATATATATATATATATATATATATATATATATATATATATATATATATATATATATATATATATATATATATATATATATATATAACGATACAGAAAAGGCTTTTATCGGCTCGAGATAATAGTAGAAAACATTTGCTTAGTTTACCATGCAGCTGCACTGAACACGGAACCATGCCGTTGGGAAGCACACTTCTTACCACACAGGCACACATGCGTCACAATTACACTCGTCGTAAGATTTACTTATATCTAGTACGAATGACACAGCAAAACCTAAGCTTTCCACCTATACACACAAGTGTAAAATCTTGATTGATTTGTTAAATAGGGAGATTTTCAAACATAGTAGTGCAATGTGTTATAAATGTTAAGCACAACATCAATCGTCTTTGAAACACTTGGCTATGGTTATGTAAACAAATTACGTTTCTGATCAAAAGAAGTCATAAATCTCATATTCGTTGAATTTCTATATAGATATTCTCAATGATACAAGTTTACTAATCAATTTATGAGAGCAGAACTACCTATGAATTCACCGCAGTTACCGTGGAAGAATAACTTCCCTCGTCTGGTAAACGTGTAAAGACATCATAACTACCTAGTGCCTCCCCCTAACGGATTGGCAGTGATACGTTTCTAGCTCTTTAGCCTTCCTCACAACTGAAGAGTGATAACCTTGAGCAGATTTAAAGTAGTGTATATATATATATTTATATAGTAGTGGGGTCCAGGTGAGAGAGTATCAGGGTTTTGAAGAGTGAGGGACGGGACCACCTCTTAGCTCATATTGTTCTCCGGCCGACTGGTTAACTAGCTTGTGATGCACTGGTGTTGAAGGACGCTCATTAGACTTTCATTCTTGGGAGGACATAGCTCACATAAATGAACATGAAGTGCAGATGGTTTCTAGTCGTCTCCACCTGTGTTGTACCACTGTTTCTTTTCACCTGTTTCTGTTTAAAAGTGGTTTCTGTGCTGTGTAACTCTTTACACGGAGGCGCAATGGTCCAGTGGTTAGGGCAGCGGTGTCGCGGTCATAGGATCACGGTTTCGATTCCCAGACCGGGCGTTGTGAGTGTTTATTGAGCGAAAACACATAAAGCTCCACGAGGCTCCAGCAGGGGATGGTGGCGAACCCTGCTGTACTCTTTCACCACAACTTTCTCTCACGCTTACTTCCTGTTTCTGTTGTGCCTGTAATTCAAAGGGTCAGCCTTGTCACACTGTGTCACGCTGAATATCCCCGAGAAGTACGTTAAGGGTACACGTGTCTGTGGAGTGCTCAGCCACTTGCACGTTAATTTCACGAGCAGACTGTTCCGTTGATCGGATCAACTGGAACCCTCGTCGTCGTAAGCGACGGAGTGCCAACAACAACAACAACTTTTATAAATTTTTAAAAACAATCTAGGAGCAGGAAGTGCCTGCACTTCGGAACATTTGTAATGAATTACTGTGTGTAGGAAGCGGTCATATATATATATGTGTGTGTGTGCGCGTGTATGTGTGTGTGTGTGTGCTTGTGTTTGTGCCCCCTCCATCACTTGACAACCGATGCTAGTGTATTTATGTCCCCGTAGCTTAGCGATTTTATAAAAGAGACCGATAGTATAAATTCTGGGGTCGATTTCTTCGACTAACACCCTTTAAGGTTGTGCTCCAGCACGGCCGCCATCAAATGACAACAAGAAGTAAAAGAGTAAAAGATATACATGTGTGTGAGTGTGTTTACATACATGCATACACACATACATATGTAAAGAAAGAGATATGATTATGATGATGAGGAAGGGGATGAGAAAGGACATTATGATGAGGATGAGCAACATGGAGATGACAGAAGAGAATAGGTACAGACTGTTTTTACGGCAGAATAACGCTAATTTCATCTGGAGAGCTGTTTGCTAATGGTATTATACTTTCCATATTTTGCTTTACTTACATCTAAGACCAAGTGATAGAATAATAATAATAATAATAATAATAATAATAATAATAATAATAATAATAATAATAATAATAATGATATCCCTACTTAAATTTCCTTGCGTATGTCAATCAAAGGGTGTGAGATCATCCGATAGTTGTTCAGTAATATTTACATAATATTTCAGTGGACATATGGTTTAAGGAAATTAATGAGGTGTTGTGATATTTTCACTAACTCTTTGATATACACCAAGCATAAAGAATTTTCATTTTGCGAGTGTCTAAAGTACTTATTTGAAGTTCTGCAGAAAGCTGAATAGCTCGGTCCCATCAAGAAGATTTTCAAATACTTTTACGGTTTGATCGTCAAAGCTAATCAAATGGATAAATAAATTGTTTATCATACTAGATGCGGGATTGCTAATTCACATTCCTGCACCGGTTTGGACTTGTGTGATTGAATGGCTAAGAAAATGAGCGATGTTCCATTCTGCTACCAATAATACGATGGTCATAAAGATTGTTGTGTGATATATTTTTCATCACTCTCAGTACTATCATTACTACTTTCAGTCTATGTATTTGACTATTGTTTTGTTAATGCATGCAGGGGTTCTTAACCGGGGTCCACACGGACCCTGTGGATCCATATAGGATTTGGAATGGGGGTCTTCATGTGTAATATATTAAATAGGGAGACTACGGCAAATTTTCAAGAGCCATGAAAAAATTGTGCTTCATACTGGTATAGTTTATGAGCTAGACATTGGTTATACGTCCTCAGTACAGAAACTATTTTGACAATTTTCATACAAGTCCAAATAATATTTAATTATAAAAATGCCATAGGATCTTTTTTATAAAAAAAACTATGGAGACTCACCCACATAATATAAGAATCAAAGATGTTAAATTCCATAACGAATTCTCACAAACTTATCACAAATGACAAACATTTTCAGAATAAATTACCCGTAAAGGGTAAAACAAACAGCAGTTAATAATTTTTCACAATAAATTTTCAAATATAGAAAAACTAGCAGAAATTTTCCACCCCGAAGGGCGAAAATTACTGTTTGTCAAAAAGGAACAGTTGAAATCCAGTCAAGATTTTTCACAATAACACAAATAAACAAGGAACAGACAGAAACGAACTCACATGACACAGGGTAGCATAAATGAAGATATCGACGTATCGCAGAGGAAAAAGGCGAGGCTTGCTAGCTTAAATCTTCATTACATGCACAAGGCCTAAATACAGAGGAGACATACACAGACATGCGGGAACAAAAAACACATGAAGGAATGAATGTAAAATGAATTAAATTTCAATGGAAATGAGACGGTCATCTCGGTCCTGCTCAGAGATGGAACCGTGAAATCCTTTTGTTTTCCTTTTTAACTAACAATTTCCAGCCTCGCTCGGAGACGAAACTGAGACTTTCCTTTTCCTTTCCCCACTGACATAAAAAAAAATGTCTTGAACGCCTGTTCATTCAACAGTTGCAATATTTACTTATTTTTCCTTTTTTTTCCCAATAAAAAGTTCAAATAAATGTTTTTCTGAGTTACCGCTTATACAAAAAAAACAAAAAAAAAACGACTTTTCCATAATTCACTAACGAGGCGCGAGGTTCCACATCTACCTGCGGCCCCAGTCGATTCACTCTTTCATAATGTCTTTCAATTTTGAATTTTTTAAACATTGGACTGTCCTATATTTCACTATAAATTTTCTTTTTGTTTGTGTTTTGCATGTTGTCTCTTTTTGTCCCTATATTTCTGCAGTTTTTGGTTTCCGTGTGATTGTATCTCTGTGTTCGTGTATTCGTGTGTCTGTGTGTTCGTTTGACTATAATTTTATGTGTCTCGTGCGTGTGTGTGTCTATGTCCTTAGGTTTCCGTAATTCTGGGTTGTCTTGTTTCTGTTCGTTATGTGCTTTTGCATCTCTATGTGTTTGAATGACTGCTGGTCTGAATGATTCTGTATTTGTAAGTTCTTTACTGGTGATTCTACTGGTAAATCTTATTCGTCTCTCGTCGTTGACTGGGTTTCCTATTCCATCGTTTTATGCTTCTTCAATTGCACTATCGTTGTTGACTTCCTTCTCTCTCTTTTCTTGGCTTTCACCTTCACAACGTTCCCGTCATGTTCTGTTTTCTGCTCATTTTCTACAATTATATTCTCCTGAAAACTCTCTTCCACCATTTTCACTGCTGCTCTGGGGCATTTCTTTCTCAAGTGCCCTCTTTCATCACAACTGTAACACTTTATGGGTCTTTCTTCCAACATTATCTCCTGTTTTTCTTCATTTGGTAGTTCCCAAGTTTCTGGCATTTCGTTGTAATATTTCAGGCTCACTGCGCAGATTATCTCTAATCCGTAACCGCATCATTTCACTTATTGTGTTCGGTTTATCATGTCAATCCTAAGGTCTTCGCTTTTCTTCCTCAGCTCCGAATTAAAAATTGCAGCTATTATTCATTCTGGGTCTATCGACAGTGGGATTCTTCCCATCCTAATTGTAACAATTCTTTTGCCAAAACAGTTTGGCATCAACGTCCATTTTTCTCCCTGTATCAGCCTGTAGTCGATTTTTTTCGCCTCATCTTCTGATACAAAGGGTTCTACTATCGACGCATATCTCTTTCCTCTTCTAAAGAACTTCACGCTGTCTCCTATTTGTTCTTCCAAGATTTCTTCTATCTCTTCCCGCGGAATGTGTTCAATTCTTCTATTTTCATTCGAAAATGTTCTGAATATGAGAGTCTTCCTGTCGATTTTCCTCTTTTTCTCCTCTGGCAGGGTCGTTTTTACATTTGGCCCTTCCTTCTTTACCATATCATGATATCTGTTTATCAGCTCCGCATTCCACTGCATCATCGCCGGCTTCAGCACATGTGGGTCCATAGGAACTCGACCTCCAGTAGCATCCGCATAACTTTCCATTTTCCCAATTATTCACTACCGCCCAACAATGGCGGCTTCACTAAAACATTCGGCTAGACTCCCCGCCCCCCAAACTACAAAGTGGGTTGCTAGCTGTCGAAGCCTATTCGCCTTTTAAAACTTATAGAATTTCAAGTGAAATAAATTCACTGATCTACAAAATTAGAAATATGGCATTACACAATCTCTCAGAGGGGCATGCAGTGGCAGCACGATAAAGTGATGGTTTGTTGCCAACTTGTCTCTGGACGCTGGCTTTGCTGGATCTAATCACATCTAACACATATTTTATGAGCATTAGAATCTAAAGAATACAGAGTTGTAATTATAGTAAGGTTTAGTGTTCAGAAACGAGAGTCGGTTACGATAATTGCACTGTTGAGAAGATATTCATGATTCTTATGCAGATAGTTCTCAGGTTAATCATTAACTCAACATATTTACTCGTGAACAACACATTTATTCATAAATGACGTTTTACGCTTGGTGATAACGAAATCGTTAGGCGTGCGCGCACACACACACGTACACATACACACACACAGACGCACACACATACACACATTCATATCTAGTCATCAAGGTAAAGCTGTTTGTGAAGCAGACTTAAATCTCAACTACACTTTAACTGTGCAAATGTTAACATTTGAAGATAAAATTGCTTTATTCTATTAATA